>NC_044983.1:42347543-42407969 GCF_008728515.1 Papio anubis | reverse complement strand
GAGGCCAGGCGCAGTGGCTCATGGCTGTAATCCCAGCACTTTGGGAGGCCAAGGCAGGTGGATCATCTGAGGTCAAGAGTAGGAGACCAGATTGTCCAGCATGATAAAACCCCATCTCTACTAAAAATACAAAAATTAGTTGGGCATGGTGGCAGGCACCTGTAATCCCAGCTACTTGGAAAACTGAGGCAGGAGAATCGCGTGAACCCAGGAGGCTGAGGTTGCAGTGAGCAGAGATTGTGCCACTGCACTCCAGCCTGGACAGAGCAAAACTCCATCTCAGGAAAAAACAAAAATAAAAACCTTAAGTGGCAGTAGCAGTACTGCCAGGTTACCTGCCAGGCCTTGCTCCTAAAAATGAAACTTTATGTTAATACATACAATGTTCTATGGCTGTTTTTCATTCTAGGATGGTATTGAGCCCTACAGGAAGGAAGAAAGACTAAGTCTGCACCCTTAGGAAAGTCAGGATTACCGAAAATGTTTGTTGGCAAGTATCAAGGTATACATGCATATTTACATAGAAATACACATATATTTCTGTGTGTGTGTGTATATACATATCTATATCTTTATGTATCTATATTCATACAAGATGCAGATATAGAAGGTAGAAGTACTGATATTTTTAGATCCTGACAGTAATATCAAACATCCATCCATGAAGAGGCCTGTCTGCCCTATAAACTGTATCTATAATAGTAAACAAATGGAGGTACACTGTGACATACATCCTGCTGCACTTAATGTATGCTAAGGAGCCATTTGTCCTTGTTGCTCTTTTCTGTCAGCAGAAATGTACTAAGGCCATGAGAGCCACTCACTGCTAGGTCAATGTTGACCTTTTCCTTTCTTATGAACACCAGGTCAGAAATGAACCAGCCCCAGCTTATGGCCCTAACACAAATTCACAAATAATGACTCCTTATTAGGGCTCCCATCAAGACAGGAGCTCTTCTTTTTTTCTATGAACATGGAACATAGGAGTACAGTCTTGTCTTTTGGTTTTGGTGGCTGGAGAAGGGTCTTTTGGGGTAGGGCAAAGAAAGTATAGGTTTGTGCCCTGAAGGTAGACTGTGGTACTAAAAACAGATGTCAGGGAATGTGGTACTCAGGCAAAAGACAACCAGGCCAGAGTCAACGTGTGCTGTATTGCCAAAAGAGGCTCTTAAAGACCAGGCCAATGATTCCTTTTTCTGAAGGCTACACCCACCCTCTGGTGTCAGCCAGCTCTGGCCAGTCCTACCTGGGTAATAAGAACCCTACTGGGTGATCTGATGAGCACCTGAATTAAAAACACAAGTGTCAGATAACAATGACTTTTTCCACAGATACAAGAATGGGAAGTGATGTGTGGCTCAGACTAGATTTATTTGGTCTGAGGTAATTGGCTGATTGGGTTCTTCTGGGATGGAGGGGCTCGAAGTGGAAGTGATCTATGACCTAGTTTCTTTGGGGGCTTTTTGTTTTAGATATAGACATGAATAGATACATAAACAATCACACATATACAGGGTTATATGACTATGTAATGTCCATTTGTGAGTATGGCTATGTAAAAGCAGCCCAAATAAAACCTAGGTAAAAGGCCATTTCTGTTTCCATCCTCTCCAACCCAGGTACATGTAATCATTCAATTTGCTCAGCCCAGCTAAATCTATTCAGCAAATTAGCTCAGCATAGGTGAATCCAATCAGCTCATTAGTCGAATTGGCAGTGCTGAAGGATCAAGGCAGGATCTCAGCAGTGGAAATGAGCAGTGCAGGAATCCACCAAGGAGAACAGGGCCCACTGTGCTAAGCTGGGTATGCCTTACATGGCAATACTGCCAGCTTACTTGCCAGGCATTGCCCCTAAAGGTGAAGCTTTGTTTATGTTCATACATACAACATTCCATGGCCGTGTTCTATTCTGAGATGGTATAGAGCCACATATGACAAAAGTCTAGTTCTGCATGCTTATGATAGGCAGAATTATTCAAAATGTATGTTGGTGAACATTGTATGTATACATGAATATTTACAGAGACATACTTATATAATCCTGTATGTGTGTTTTTATCTACTTATCTCTACATCAACCAATCAATATTTATATACAGTCTAAATAGAAAGGGTAGATGTATTGATATTGGTACTGATAGTAATATAAAAAGAAACTTCCATACATGGTAAAGGATTATCTGCCCTATCACCTACACCTACAAATAAACAAATGGAGATCCACTGTGGCATACATCCTGCTGCAGTCAATGTACACTAAGGAACCACTGGCCCTTGTTGCTCACTTCTGTGAGCAGAAAATGCACTAAGGCCATGAGAGTCACTCATTAGCAGGTCAATGTTGACCCCTTCCATTCTGGTGAACACAAGGCAGAGATAAACCAGCCCCAGCACAAAGGCTCTCACACAGATTTGAGAGTGCTGACTCATTTTCATTAGGGCTCCCATCAAGACAGGAGCACTTTCTGTTTTCTATGAACAGGTGACACAGGAGTACACTTTTTTCAGTTTTGGTGGCTTGAGAAGTGTCCTTTCATATAGGAGAAGAAAAGCCTAAGTCTGTTCTCTGAAAGTAGGCTTGGGTACTGAACATAAATGTCAGGGAATGTGGTACCCAAGCAAAAGACAACCAGGCCAGAATCATCAGTCACTGAAGTACCAAAAGTGACACGTGTCTGCCAGGTCAAAGAATCATTGTGTTGAATGCTACACCCACTGGTGTCAGCCAGCTCTGCCCAGTCTTAGCTGGATGGCTAGTACCCCACTGAGCTAATTTGATCAGCTCCTGATTTTAAAACTTTTTGGGTACCAGGTTAGGCGGACATTTTCACAGGTGCAAGAAAATTGGGAAGTCATGCGTGGCTCTGGTTTGATTTACTTTAACTGAACTAACTGGCTGAATTGATTCACCTGGGCTCAAGGGGATTGACAGAAAAATGACTTCCAACCTAGGTTTTTTCTGCTTGGCTTTTTTGGTAGATATATATAGGTAGGAAGGTACATAAACACATACACATATACACATACATTATTATATGAATGTCTATAATGTCCATTTGTAAATATTTCTATGTGAAAAAGTCACAAATGCAAATGAGGTAAAAGTTATTTCCATGTCCTCCAGCCCCAATGAGTCAAATCAGCCTTTCCATTGTGTTTGGGTGTGAGATTCAGAATCTCACCTGAATAGGCTGTGTCCTTGTGTGAGGGTGACAATCCTAAGTGTTGGTTGGATGTGCACATCAGAGCCACAATCTCACCTGTGTGCTGGGTCCTGTTATGACACTCTGTACCATCCAAGGGCTTTATACAGTAGGCACGGGAGTCACAATTCTCTCTGTGGCCTTAGTACAGAAATGAGTCACCATTCCACCTGTGGACCAGATCCATGTATGAGTCACAATTCCAACTTTTGACTGCATCTGGATGTGAGATTGAAAACCTCAGCAGCAGACTGTGTCCATATGTGAGGGTGACAATCCTAGCTGTTGGCTTGGTGTGCATAGAAGAGTTACCCTCTCACCTATGAGGTGGGCCCTATTATGACACTCTGTACCACTTGAGGGCTTTATACAGTAGGTAAATGAATCACAATGTTCTCTGATACTTTCATATAGCTATGAGACCCATGATCTTACCTGTGTTCCTAGTCCAGGTATGAGAATCAAAATCTCTCCTACTAGCTGGGTCCAGGTTTGAGAGTCATCATATGGCCAGTGAGCTGAGTTCAGAAATGAGTCACCATACCCCACTGTGGGCTGTGCCAATGCATGAGGGTAAAATCACCTAGATGCCAGGCCCAGGTGTATGTCACAATCTCACCTGTGGGCATGGCCAAGGTAGGAGTCACCCAGGTGCTGGGCCCCTGTATATGTCATAATCTGACCTGTCGGCCAGGCCCAGGTAGAGTCAAATAACCTAGGCTCTGCACCATTGCACCCAGGTAAGACAGCCAAATCACCTAAGTCCTAGACCCAGGTAGGAGAGTCAAATCAAAACTTCACCAAAAACAGTACATTTTCTCTCTGGAATACATGTCACATTCCTCTTTTTTATTAACATAAAACTCCCAACCTTCTGTTTTTTGGATATACCAAAGACCACCCAATCTGCATGTATGCCTCAAATTGCAATTCTTTCTTAACATTAAATTTAGAGATTCATCTCTACATCTTTATTTTGATGTCAACAGCCCTTTGATTCATTAGCATGTATGTTGTGTCATGTGTGAGGTCAGCTCTAAATTGTTTTGGTTTGGTTCATGTTTTTGTATTAGATATCATTGGGAAAGGCACTTTTGTGCAGGCAGTCTTTGGACCTCTGCTTTGCCAAATAATGTGTCTTGAGCCTGGAACATGTTCTTACCAAGAGATAAAGTGCTGGAGTTACTGCTTTGTGAAGGGACATCTTTCTCTGCTCTTAGCTTAAAGTAGCCTTTTTATTCTTAAGCACATATGCTAATGGCTCTCAGGAAGCCCCAGATTGCTATAATTAATGTTCCTTTCTGTAATTTTATTTGCTTTATAAGTCTATCTTTTCCAGTTTTTTTGTTTTGTTTTGTTTTTTTGTGGTTTTTTTTGAGACAAGTCTCAATCTGTTGCCCAGAATGGAGTGCAGTACCACGATCTCAGCTCACTGCAACGTCTGCCTCCCAGGTTTAAGCAATTCTCCTGCCTCAGCCTCCTGAGTAACTGGGACTACAGGTGCACACCACCACTCTCAGCTAATTTTTTGTCTTTTAATAGAGATAGGGTTTCACCGTGTTGCCTAAGCTGGTTGTGAACTCCTAAGCTCAGGCAATCCACCCACCTCAACCTCCCAAAGTGCTGGGATTATAGGCATAAACCACCACACCTGGCCACCTTTTCCATTTTTTTAATACACCCACGCCTGCTTTCTTTTGATTATTGTTTGCATAATATACATTTTTCACTCTTTTACTTTCGACCTACCTGTCATTGAATTTGAAGTGAGTTTTTGTAGACAGAATTTAGTTAGGTCATTTTCTAAAATAATCTTTGTTTCTCCTCACTACTACTACTTAACACACTGTCAATCTCTATCTTTTGATTAGTGTATGTACATTATTTACACTTAAGGCAATTCTTGATACCTTAGAACTTAAGTATGCTATTTTATTATTTTCTGTTTGTTTCCTCTGGTTTTGTTCCTGTTTCTTTATTGTTGTTGTTGTTGTTTTTTTTTTTTTTGCCATCCTGTAGGTTAAACATTTTTAAAAATTTTTTCATCTTGATTTATTTATGGTGTTTTAGAGAGATACACACTTTAAGTACGTAGTTTTTGTAGTAGTTGCTGTGGATATTACAATATATCTCATTCCACTGATACAAACATTTTATCACTTTGAAGTATGGAAATATTACTCCCATTTAAGTCCTTTTATTTCTTATACTTGTAAACATCATTGCTTTGAATATCAAGTGCTGTTATAATTTTTGTTTCAAGTATCAAGTATGACATATAAAACTCAAATGGCGATTGTCTATTAAAAACTTCCTTTAGCAAGTCTTTATAATTATGTCTACTAGTGACACATTCCTCAAGAGTGGTATCCCTAACTGCCATTAGGGGGTGTTAAAAGATGACTCTTTCTGGCTACTTCCCACTGAAAAGAAGTGTCGTGTTGGGAACAGCACTTAGGGCTCCTCCTGGGGTCGATCTACAGTTCCTCAGAAGAAAGGTGTGTCCATAGGTGCTTCTGTCTGCAGCACCAATTGGTTAGTTTGCTTCTAGATGAAAAGATAAATATTACAAGAAGGTTTAGAATATAGGGTTTGAATATAAGTAGTAAGATTACCATTATTAGTGGGGGTACTATAGGCCATAACCATGATAGTAGAGTTTGATACCTGTTAGCTATTCTAATGGATTGTAATACTTGTTTGCCTCCACCAAATGTTGCTGTCTTTACCAGAAATGTTAAGATAAAAATAACATTCTTTACCCAGACACAGTGGCTCATGCCTGTAATCCCAGCACTTTGGGAGGTCGAGGCAGGCAGACCACCTGAGGTCAGTAGGTCAAGACCAGCCTGGCCAATATGCTGAAACCCCATTTCTACAAAAATACAAAAATTAGCCAGGCATGATGGTGGGTGCCTGTAATCCCAGCTACTCAGGAGGCTGAGGCAGGAGAATCGCTTGAATCGGGGAGTGAGCCAAGATTGCATCATTTCACTCCAGCCTGAGCAACAAAGCAAGACTCCATCTAAAAAAAAATAAAGCAACATTCTTTTTAGGATAAATGGCATTAAATTTGGGTGGCTAAAGTAACTTTAGTGTTAACTTTGGCTAAATTTTTCCAGCAATTATCAATCCTTTCACAATTTCCACAGACAATTTATGACATGCTTAAACTTTCTGGCGAGTCCTAAACACCCCTTTTTTAAACAACCAGTTATTTCCTTTTAGGACAAGAATTTACCATCCAAGATCCTTTCTTATATGAAATCTTTTTTTTTTTTTTTTTTTTTTTTTTTTGATATGGAGTCTCGCTGTGTCACCCAGGCTGGGGTACAGTGGCACAATCTCGGGTAACTGCAAACTCAGTCTCCCAGGTTCAAGCAATTCTCTGCCTCAGCCTCTTGAGTAGCTGGGATTACAGGTGCCCACCACCACACCTGGATAATTTTTGTATTTTTCATAAAGAGATGGGGTTTCACCATCTTATCCAGCACTTTGGGAGGCCAAGGTGGGCAGATCACCTGAGGTCAGGAATTGGAGGCCAGCTTGATCAACATGGAGAACCCCATCTCTACTAAAAATACAAAATTAGCTGGGCATGGTGGCACATGCCTATAATCCCAGCTACTCGGGACCATCTTGGCCAGGCTGGTCTTGAACTCCTGACCTCGTGATCCAGCCACCTTGGCCTCCCAAAGTGCTGAAATTACAGGCGTGAGCCACTGAACCCAGCCAAAATAACTTTCCTTTATAACCTTAATTGAATAGCTAGGGTGTGACGTTTACCAAACCCAATAAGAAGTCCTAGCAAACTTAGTGATAGTAAAATTTTCATGTTTACTTCCTGTTGGTAACTATTATCCCTGCTATAAGGATAATAATTCCACAAAATATTACAGTAGTTGAGGCTCTTTATCCAATAAAGAGCCTCTGGGGGTGCTACAGTATATAATCCTGCAAATAGTAGAGTGAGTATACAATTCTGCAAGGGTGGTATAGTAAATAATTTCCATCAAAAAGTTTTACTTGCCAAAACATAGAATTTCTCTTTGGGGGTCTATGAAGTTACAAATGTAATCCCAAGGATAACTGAAATTTTTCTGCAAAAATGCATTAAAAGGAAGTTGTAATATCTGGTGGCAAATCTGAAGAGGAAAATAGAAATGACTGAAAATATTTGCTGAGGTAAAGGTGGGACTAAGATGAGTAGCTCTCACTTATCTTTTATGATTTGTAGCTTCAGATATCTTATTTCTTCACATTGATATTCAGAGTGTTCCTCTGGGCTGTCAAGGGTTGCTCCCACAGCTTTCCAGGCTTTGACTCCAGTGTGATAAACTCAGGAGTTGATACCTGTAACTTTTACCACTGAGGAGGTTGAAAGAACAGTGTAGGGCCCTTCCCGCCCTTCCCAGCTTGGGTTCAGGGACAAAGAGAGAGAAGGGAGAGCCTTCATGATTCCAAATCTCCAGAGTTTGGAGTTGGGAGTTAAGCCCAGCTTGACCAACATGGAGAAACCCCATCTCTACTATAAATACAAAATTAGCCGGACATGGTGGCACATACCTGTAATCCCAGCTATTTGGGAGGCTGAGGAAGAATCGCTTGAAACTGGGAGGTGGAGGATGCGGTGAGTCGAGATCGCACAGTTGCACTCCAGCCTCGGCAATGAGAGTGAAACTACATCTTAAAAAACAAACAAACAAAACAACAACAACAACAAAACAGAAAAACAGCTTTATTACCTCAGAGGTGTTTTCTGTATGGGATGGAGAGGTTTTTATGCAGTTAGTGAAAGTGTGAAAGTATCTACCCATGCCAGGTGGTGTTGAATGCCCTTCACCTTTGGCATGTGAGTGAAGTCTATCTGCCAGGCCTCTCCTGGAAAGCTTCCCATCCTTTGGGTTTGAGGAGAAAGCTGCTGCCTTCACAAGCATCGCGTAGAGAGAGAGAGAGAGAGGATAGAAGACATGATGGTCATGGACAGCAAAGGAGAACATTTGCAATTAAAAAAACTGGAGATCCTGTTGCCAATCTGATTGGGCAGTTGGAGGCTGGGTCAGTCCAGAAGCCTTTGAATAACAACAGGGTGTAGCCCTGGCCAGAAATCCTCAGTTGCTCCAGGACCTCTTCTAGCCCCATGAGATGGCTAGGTCTTCCATGAAGGGAAACCAGTTTGAAACATAGCCAATATGTCCAGCAATCTGAGGGCACTGGGGTATTCACCATGTTCTCTCCAAAAAGCCTGTCATAAGACTTGAGAACCACAGCTCACCCTAGTGGCATCCAGATGGCCATCAGACACACAACATATGGTCTGATTTGATTTTAAAATGGAGGCCAAGGGCCAGGTGTGGTGGCTCACACATAATTCCAGCACTATGGGAGACTGAGGTGGGCAGCTCTCTTAAGGCCAGGAGTTCGAGGCCAGCCTGACCAGTATGGTAAAACCTCATCTTTACTAAAGAATACAAAAATTAGCTGGGTGTGGTGGCACATATCTGTAATTCTAGCTACATAGGAGGCTGAGCAACGAGAATCACTTGAACCTGGGAGATGGATGTTGCAGTGAACCAAGATCATGACACTGCACTCCAACCTGAGTGATATAGTGAGATTCTGTCTCAAAAATAAATAAAAATAAATAAATAAAATGGAGGCGGAGAGCCCTGAAATGAAAGGACAGAGTTGAGGTCCACTCCTATATACTCACCCTTTTGATAATCCCAGACAAGCCCCCACAATGAAGCTGTGTCATTTATCTGGGGTAGTACCCAAGGTTCATTGCCTCATGCTAAGGAAATCAAGGACACAGACACACACAAGGAGTGGGTTTAATAGCAGAAGTTTGATAGGCAAAAGAAAGAAGACAGCTTTCTTGTGCAAAGAGGTCCCAAATGGTTTTTGGGTTCACAGTGAGATGCAGTGGTTTATAGATGAGCTTGAGGAAGTGGTGTCTGATTTACAAAGGGCACAGAGGATTGGTTAAACCAGGTGTGCCATTTACATAGTGCACAAAGAGGCTGACCACCCCACCCTGATCTTTTATTATGCAAATTCGGTCTCTAACAGGCTGGCACCATGTTGCCTGCTTTTTACTGCACATGTGGTGACAAAAAAACAGAAAAAGGGAACTTCCATGTTGACTATACCTGACTTCCAAGTATCCCTTTCTACTGGCACAGCTGCCAGCATTTATCTATGCAAGTTGTCTATGTGTGCAGCTTGATTTTTCAGGCTGCATTTTTTAGAAAAAAAAAAAAATGATTTGGGGGTTGCTTTTTACTGAAAGGAAAACCTTACTGAGGACTTTTACCCTATCTGCCTAAATAATATCTTTTCAGTTCCTGTATCAGAGTGACGTCAGTACTCCCTTGTGTCTCAGTAGGTCATGTTTCCCCACCCTGCCCCCAACCAGTCCACTGTAGTCCACTGTCTCTGGGCCCAGTTCTTGCCTAGGCATTGTAGTCCTTATGGTCTAGACTGCCTTTCAAGTTTACTGAGAGACAGAGTGTTGTAGCCCTCAGTAGTGAGGTTTGCGAGAACACAAGTTCTGACCACTGAGATCAGCAAATGCCCTCTGGCTAGGGCTGGTTTAAATGCTCCCTCTGTGGGCAGGCATCAGCTGAGTCTGGTCTGGTTTTCCTTTCTATTCTAACAGAAAAGCACTGAGTTCAATGCCTAACAATTGCTGTGTTCTCCCTCCCCTAGTGCTCAGAGACAATCTCCACACCATGATGCTGCTGCTGGGGGCAAGAGAGGAGTGATGTTAATAACTCAGGACTGTTTTTTATCTGTCTCTTCAGTGCCTCTTTCAGTGATATAAAGTAAAACCAGGTACTATGAGCGCTCACCTAATTTTTGGCTACGGTATTTTTTCATGTAGTTTTAAAATTGGTGTCCTTGCAGAAGGACAGTCAGTGGAGCATTCCATTTCACCATCTTGCTCTGCCTCCCCTTGTGGACTTTTCTTATTCATATAGTTTCCTTATTTATCTATTCTCTAGTAGTACACTGAGCTTATCTATGTTCTCTAGTAGTTCACTGAACTTATCTAAGATGACTGTTTTCAGTTATATCTCAAGTGGTTTATAAATGTCTGTTTATTTAGGGTCAGTTTTTGGAGCTCTGTTAGTTTTCTTTTGTAGTTTGTAATCTTTGTATTCTTACATTGGTGGTTCATTTGAAGGAGGAGCCACCTCCTTCTAGTCTTTACAAGCTGGCTTTTCCAGGGGAAAACCCTTCACCAGTCAGCCTCTCCTGAGATGTTGGCAAGCCAGATGGTTGCATCTGTGAATGGATACGCCTTCTGTCAGTGTCTCCAGAGTCTGTGGTCAGAAGAAGCTTGCTGCTTCTGCTTTGCAGTAGTGTGGGCCAGCTGGCTTGGTTCATGAACAGGTGAGGCCAGAGAGAGGGGCTTCAGTCAGGCCAGGTTCATGACTCTGGCTGTGGACTACTACCAAGATCCATGCACCCTGGCCACTGAAAGAAACCACCATCTTTCTTTGTTCCTAGCTGTTCCCAGGTGGCCTAGCCATGCTCATTTCCTCGGTGTTCTGTTTGAGGTGAGACAGAAGTGGGCCTCTTGGGAAGGGCCCCAAATGCTGGGTGAGTTGAACACCCACCTTGGTCTTTCTTTAGCTCACTGGAGAAATCAGAGTGAGGATATCTTTCTTGGCACCAGAGATATGGATAAAACAGAAATTTTTAAATTATGCTTTTTAATGTAGTTTTCCTGGGCTTTTGTGCATTACTGGGGTGCTCAATCCCTGGGTTCTGGAACTCTTACAAAGGTGCTCTCTTTCATAGATATTGTTAAATTGGTGTTTCAGTGAGAAAACCAGGGTAAGAACCTTCTATTCTGCCATCTTGCTGACATCACCACTGTCTGGCTGACTTCTTATAAGGCTCCTTCTGTGGCTCAGTCCACATAGCCTCCTTTTTGAGGTTTTTTTGCCCTGTGGAGAGGAAACTGTCCAGTTCAATCAAGTCTAGGTCTTCTCTGAAATATCTACTTGATCCATGTGATCCCCTCATTACCTTCCACATAAAATTCTGTGCCCCTTACTCCTTGTCTTGCTAGTGGGTAAGTCCCACCAAAGCCCTGTTGTCAGAATTCTTAAGGTAATACTCATACAATTATCTCCTCTGGTTAACATGTGGCACATTCCTTCAAGAATCTTCTCTCTCTCAGCTCTAGCAGCATGGGGCTGACTCACCAAGTTTCTACATCTTGGCCAGCATTCAGGTAGGGAGTGAGGTAACAGGCTTTTCACTTGAAGATCTTCATAGTCTCTGTGACTGCTTTATTTTGCAGGGAGGAGATCTCCTCATTTGTAGCTTCCACTCATTTGTATTCTGGGTAAAGGTGAGAAGGCACCAAGAGGTGAAGAAAGGAAAAGCCACAGCATTCACTATGCTTTGCATTCCCTTCAAATAATACTTCAATAAATCTCTGACCTTATTCTTTTAGACTGTTGGAGGTGACTGTCACTAAACCTCATGGATAAAACAAGGCTTCTCTCATTCACTGTCCTCAGTTTTCTAGTTTCATTTGAATTTCTGTGAAAACAGGGTAAGCCTCACTCCTATTTTGTTTTACATATCTTTGAATTATTGGAAAATAAATACAAGATTTTTAATTCATTATACACAAAGTAAGCACTTCTTAGAATATATCCACTATTATAGAGGAAAGAACACTGGACAAGTAAGAATACTGAAATTTGCATACCACCTCTATATCTTTCTAATTGTGCATCAAGGTTAGAGTGTCTTTACCTCAATAAACTTCTAGTTACCAATCTATAAAATGAAAACACACAAAACACAGACCTGGAATATCAAGAACAGAATAAAACAGAATATCTAGAACAATTATCTACAGTCTCAGGTGACTGCATAAAATTGAATGTTATAAATTATAACGTTTTATAAGACATTACTAAATTATCAGCTCCTCAAGTTCAGGGACCATGTCCTGTTTGTATTTCTATAAAAGCACTCAAATATTTATTGAATGTATAAAACTTTGAATAAACCTAAAGTGAAAGTAGTAAAATGGAAAAATGAAGACAACAAGGGTATTTGTGATAGGCAGAAAAATGGTCCCCCAAAGAGGTCCACACGCTTACTCCTGGAACCTGTGAATATATTATGTTACATGACTTAGGGCAATTAAGGTTGCAGACAGAATTAAAATTTTTAATCAGCTCACCTTAAAATAGAAGGAGAATCCTAGATTATCAAGATGAATCCAATGCAATCACCAACCTCTTCAGGTGGAAGAGGGAAGCAGAAGATGGAGAATCACAGAGATGGCAGCATGAGGAAGACTACTTGATGTTGCCTCTTTTGAAGATTGAAGAGTAAGGCCAAGAGCCAAGGAACACAGGAGTTCAAAAAGGCAGAGAAACAGATTGTCCCCAAGAGTGTCCAGAAGAAATGCCATCCTGCCACAACCTTGATTTTAGCCAGTGGAGACCCATTTCAGACTTCTAAATTTCAGAGAGGGAAGGTAATAAATTAGAGTTGTTTTAATCCACCAATTAAACTAAAATAGTCTATAACACTAACAGTACATAAAAGTTGGTCTGCAAGAGAACAGTGAAAAAAAAAATACGTCAGGTACAAGCCCAAGTTAACACCGGAGCTTGACACATTATATATAAAAAAGAATACAAGTATAGGATGAAGAACTGAATACCTGTGATATTACTAATGGAAAGACCAATGTCTCTTTTGGTTTCCACAGCCATGGAAGTAGGTGGTGTCTAGATTTCTTTTGACTTTACATTCTATGCAACATGTAAGAGGGAAGTAATCATGATATAAAGAGAGCAAGGATCTTCACTAGTTGTATTTATTAAGATGGGAATGAAATATTATAATAGTTGGCATTTGCAATCAACAGGAAAACATAGCTACATCAACATAGCTACAACAGGAAAATATAGCTACATCTAGAATATCAATGAAAATATTGAAGCAATCTGCTAGTAATTAAATATATTTCAAAATACTTATTACAAAACAAATTTCACAAGATTAGAGATTACATTTTAAAAGCAAGCTATAGAAATACAAAAGTAAACATAGATATTTGTATAACCTTGCAATGGAAACTGATTTTCTAAATACCGATAAAAGGAAAGCAGAAACCACGAGTGAAAGACTGATTGACTGTATCACTTTAAACTCACAGAGCCTTGCCATGCCATGCTTCAGGACTAACATTGATGGCTTGTCAATCTCATCTTTTTCCAAATGAAAGAAAATATGTTTCATGGCAAAATTTCAACAGTCTCCTTAAAGATCATTGAAGCGTCTCCTGGAATAATTGAATCTCAGCTTAGCGAGGCCCAGTGATAGGGGATAAGGACACAGAGAATGGCTCAGAGGGGAGTAAGTGGCCTACCACACTGAATGATGGTAAGAGCTTGAGAAGAATGAGGCAGAGACACTGAATTGAGGCAGAGACACTCAGAAGTAACTAGTGACTTCAATGAAAGGTATTGAGAATAGGCAGACGATAAATGGGAATGGATTAAGCGGTAAGTGGGAGGTGAGGAAATGGTGCTATGAGCTCAAATAATTTTTCACAAAGTGTGGAGAAAATACAGAAGGGTAACTGGAGTGGTATGTGAGAACCAAAGTACAGTTATTTTTGATGAAAGCATCTTTAACATGTTTAAAATATAAAAGAAGAATGCAGTCAGAAATAAAAATTACAACATTGAGAAGGGATTATTAATAATGTAAGGTACTAGAGAAGGAAGAGGAAAATGGGATCCAAAATACTAATGGAGGGATAGATTATTGAGAAAAAGAGAAATCTCGGGTGGAAATGCTAAAAGGGGAGAGGCCAGATGCACTGGAAGGAAATAAAGTATGAGTTGTCCATCAGCACCAGTGGGCTTGAGAATGGTGGGAAGTGATAACCACGTGATCTGGAATGATGGGAGGTTGTAGTCAGTAGGCAGAATGCTAATTTTGGTGACTTTGGAGGTGAAGTTGTGGATAATGGCAAGATGCAAGGTGCAATCCTGAGAGTGACTCCCAAGGTGAAGTGAAGGACACTTTGTGTAAGGAAGTTCAGGATCTGAGGGGCTGGCATCATTAATTTTACCAATATTCAGTTGTTGAAACTTCAAATAATGTGAAGATTACATGTCTGATTTACAGAAGATTTTAGCTAAGGAATCTTCAGGTATATTTTTCTAACGTCCTTAGTTGTTTTGTAATAGTCTGTACTATTTTCTAATAGCATGAGATGGAAATTTAATTTTCTAATATTTCAAACTTCTCAGGTATCTCTCCTCCTTATCCCACTAGGAATGGATTACTGTTTATCCTACTTCCCCAAAAGAGAATTAACAGCATAGAAATTATGCCTAAAAGCCAGGCATTTATCTACCAGGTGAGTATGAAATACTTACTTGGTATTTGATGCATATTTACTTAATCAGATAGAACCCCAGCCTTGCTATCAAAGTAAATGTTAAATATGCTTGAGAATGCTGTCCAAAACTTGGGTAAGAAGTATCAATGTAAGGCTATAACAAACCAAATTTGATTCTCTCAAAAGTAAAGGTAATACAATTTTCATAGCAGGAGAGAAACACATCACTAGTCTATTTCCCATGACCAAAGAAAAGTACGCTCACTTTATATTGTCAATCAATATAGTGGCCTTGATCTTTAAAGAAAGTTCAACTGGAAATTCTAAAATACATGCATATAAGTAAACTTCACAGTACACTGATGAACTGGCTCTATAATAGTTTTTAATACTTGACATCAAGATTTTTTTACCCAGAACTCCTTTCTTCTTATATTCTTCTCCACATCTTCCCAGGTGCTCGCTATAGAAGACTCAGTATACTTGGCAAGAAGGAAATTAATGAAAGTCAAAAATATAGCTACATCTAGAGATTTCACTATCAGCAAAATTATATAACCACATGTTAGTATTATGAGCAAGCATCCTCAGGCCCAACTGTGAGCACAGTAATTTTAGTCCCAAGATTTCTGTTGAATGCCTTCATTTCAGGCTTTCGAGCAACTAATATATGCAATAAGTAAACAGAAATCCCAGTCATATTTGGAGAGAGAGAAGGGAGGAAGAGGAGAGAAAGGAGAGGTGGGGTGGGGGGAGAGAGGGAAGGAGGGGCAGAGAGGGAGAGAGAGAGAGAGAGAGAGAGAGAGAGAGAGAGAGAGAGATCCTTCTGAGGTCAAACTGCCCACCCTAAAGCTTAGCCATAGGAGTATAAATGAAATGAAATACAGATGGGAACAACAGGTCAGGCATGCAATTAGCCCAATAAGACTTAAGTTGAAGATCTGTAGACTGTAGATCTAGTCCTTATCTATAATTATTTTGTGGTACACTTTCACTGCACTGAGTAGGGGAGTTCTTACTGCAGTTACAACATTGGCCTGAAGCAATGCTGCAGTCCAGATACTTTCTAGGAAGATGTAATGGGCAAAGGTTACATTTTAAATATGCCCAAAGACATTTTCTTTTGACAAGCACACTTCATGTGGGCCATGTGATTCTTAAGGAGCTTTCAGTCAAGTGGGCATGTAATCCAGACCAATCAATTAAGGTCCTTTACGGGAATATTAGAAAAGACTGATGACTTTTCACCACATCTACAGATGATGGCTGGGGGTCGTGGAGAGTGGAATGAAGACAACAGGGAAAAGCAGAGCAAAGAGTGGAGCAACTGTATGTGATTGAAGCCATTCCAACCTGAAAATTTAAAATTTTATAAGTTAATAAATTCCCTTTTCCTCATGTTGGTTTGCTAATACAGAGGAGGAAAGTAGGTGACAAAGAGAGAGTGAGCAGAGGAAGCTCTCATGGCTGTGATTAGAAAACAGCATTTATGACAGGAATCAGCTGGTTCCCCACTCGTTCCCTTCATTCATCATCTGAAGGCCCAAGACGGTTTGCCAAACCAGAATATGTTCACAGAATCACACCACAGCTGAGAAGTCGGTGGAATTGTCTTCTATATTTTTGTTTCTACCTTGGGCATGCTTGAGCCTTGGAGATGGAGGCTGCAGTAAGCAGACATCCCACAACTGCACTCCAGCCTGGGGGACAGGAGTGAGACCCTCTTTCAAAAACAAAACAAATAAACAAACAAAAATACCAAAAAAACGCAAAACTTTGCAAGCTAAGGCATGTAAAATAAAGGAATGATGATGACCCTTATACACATTTAGGCAACATGTCTCCTCTCTAAGCCTTTTGAAAAAAATTATAGGTAATATTTGATATTTCTTATCCTCAATCAGACATTATCTAAATTGATCTACACACATTCTCATTAACCCAATCATACTTAGTTTAGAACTACCACTTCACTTGAGCAGCTCTCCACTCTATGAAACACGGACCTTTACACATCCACATCGTATAGTATTCCCAGTAAATAACATTTCACATATGCAGCCTTCGCTTTACCTGGCACAAGCTATTAGTTTATACTCTAATCCAGAGAAAAGAAAACTCAGGCTGGGCACGGTGGCTCAAGCCTGTAATCCCAGCACTTTGGGAGGCCGAGGCAGGCAGATCACGAGATCGGGAGTTGGAGACCAGCCTGGCCAACATGGTGAAATCCCGTCTCTACTAAAAATACAAAAATTAGCTGGGCATGGTGGCGGGTGCCTGTAATCCCAGCTACTCAGGAGGCTGAGGCAGGAGAATCACTTGAAACTGGAAGGAAGAGGTTGCAGTGAGCTGAGATCACGCCATTGCATTCCAACCTGGGTGAAAGAGCTAAATTCCATCTCAAAAAAAAAAAAAAAAAAGAAGGAAAACTCATAGATGAACACATACTGTTCTCTGCCAGATTATTTTTGAACGTGTAGTGAACAGCTAATGTTGTTCCCAACTATCTCTATGAAATGAATGGAAGAATTTTTTAAAAGGCTTAACATGAGACAGATAAGGAGATACAATCTGATATCAAACCAATACTTTCAGTAGTAGCTTTCCCATAAGGGCTATAATATTGGAATGAACCACCATGTGTACAATATTTTAAAAGCTATGATTAGGCAGGCTGGTTAGAAATCCTTTGTCAGAACAGGCAAATGTTTACAGGTTCTGAAAAGCAGATTGCTGGTACCATCTACCTTAAGTTTCAAATCTTTGTTACTTCTTTATTCATTTTTTCCAATATCTACTGAGATATAGGTTGGTGAATTCTTATCCATTCTGCCATTCTGTATCTTTTAAGTGGAGCATTTAGGCCATTTACATTCAACATTAGTAATGAGATATGAAGTACTATTCTATTCATCGTGATACTTGATGCCTGAATACCTTGGTTTGTTTTCTCATTGTGTTATTGTTATATAGGACCTGTGAGATTTATGCTTTAAGGAGATTCTATTTTGGTGTATTTTGAGGATTTGTTTCAAGATTTAGAGCTCCGTTTAGCAGTTCTTGTAGTAATCACTTGGTAGTGGTGAATCCTCTCACATTTGTTTGTCTGAAATAGGCAGTGTCTTTCCTTCATTCATGAAGCTTAGTTTTGCTGGATACAAATTTCTTGGCTGATAATTGTTTTGTTTAAAGAGGCTAAAGATAGGCCAGGCGCGGTCGCTCAAGCCTGTAATCCCAGCACTTTGGGAGGCCGAGACGGGCGGATCACAAGGTCAGGAGATCGAGACCATCCTGGCTAACCTGGTGAAACCCCGTCTCTATTAAAAAATACAAAAAACTAGCCGGGCAAGGTGGCGGGCACCTGTAGTCCCAGCTACTCTGGAGGCTAAGGCAGGAGAATGGCATGAACCTGAAAGGCAGAGCTTGCAGTGAGCTGAGATCCGATCACTGCACTCCAGTTTGGGCGACAGAGCGAGACTCCGTCTCAAAAAAACAACAACAAAAAAAAGAGGCTAAAGATAGGACCCCAATTCCTTCTAGTGTGTAGGGTTTCTGCTGAGAAATCTGCTGTTACTCTGATAGGTTTTCCTTTATAGGTTACCTCATGATTTTTGCCTCACAACTCAAGATTCTTTCCATCATCTTGACTTTAAATAACCTGATGACAGTGTGCCTAGGTGATGATCTTATTGCGATGAATTTCCTAGGTGTTCTTTGAGCTTTTTGTATATGTATGTCTAGATCTTCAGCAAGGCTGGGGAAGTTTTCATCAATTACTACCTCAAATATTCTTTCCAGACTTTTAGATTTCTCTTCTTCCCTGGGAACACCAATTATTCTTAGGTTTGGATCCTTAACATAGTCCCAGACTTCTCGGAGGTTTTGTTCAGTTTTTAAAATTCTTTTTTTGTCTTGGATGGATTAATTCAAAAGTCTTGTCTTTGAGGTCTAAAGTTCTTTCCTTTGCTTGTCTGATTCTATTGCTGAGATTTCCCAGGGCATTTTGCATTTCTCTAAGTGTGTCCTTGATTTCAAGAAGTTGCAATCATTTTTTATTTGTGCTATTTCACTGAAGATTTTTCCTTTCATATCCTGTATCATGTTTTTAATTTCTTTAGGTTAGAGTTCATCTTTCTCTGGTGCCTTCTTTATTAGCTTAATAATCAACCTTCCGAATTCTTTTTCTGGCAATTCAGAGATTTCATCTTGGTTTGGATCCATTGCTAGTGAGCTGATGAGATATTTTGGGGGTGTTAAAGAACCCCGTTTTGTCCAATTACCAAAAGTGTTGTTCTCATTTGGGTAGGCCATGTCAGAGGGAAGACCTGGGAACTCAAAGGCTGCTGTTCAGATTCTTTTGTCCCATGGGGTGCTCCCTTGATGTGCTGTTCTCCCCCTTCCCCTAGGGATGGGGTTTCCTGAGAGCCAAACCACAGCGATTGCTTTTGCTCTTCTGGGGTTAGCCACCCAGTGGAGCTACTGGGCTGGTACTGGAGAGTATCCACAAAGAGTTCTATGATGTGATTCATTTTCAGGTCTCTCAGCTGGAGCATCTGCTCCAGTGGAGGTAGCAGGAAAAGTTAAGTGGACTCTGTGAGGGTCGTTGGTTGTGTTTTTTAGTGTGGGGGTTTTGTGTTGGTTGGCCTCCAGCTAGGAGGTAGCATTTTCATGAGTGCATCAGCTGCAGTACTATAAGGAGAAAGTAAACTTGCCCTAGGGTTGCCTGGGCAAAACTTAACTATTCAGGTTTTTCAGGTGGTGGGCAGGGCCATAGAACTCCCAAGAGATTATGACCTTTGTCTTTGAATACCAGGGTGGGTAGAGAAAGACCACCAGGAATGCCAGCAGTCACAGGCCTCATACCATTCCCACACAGCCCATAAGACCAGTATGACTCCCACAAAGCCCTCCACAGCTAGTGAGCAGGGTGAGAACTTGCCCTAGACCGCCAGTCACCGCACTGAGAAAGTAAACAGACTCATGGTTTTCCACCATCTCAGGGAGCCTGTAGTGGCGATCCAGTTTCTTCAAAGGGTCTGTGAATTCGCTCAGCTTTCCTGCTATGTTGCTGTGGTAGATCTTGAAGCAAAAGTTTATGATGTGGGTCTCCACATGCTGCTCTGTCCAAGTGAGAGCTGCAAGCTAGTCCTGCCTCCCGTACACCATCTTAATCCTCTGTCCAAGGTTTTTTAAATAGTCATTCAAAAAATAATGTGGTAAGAGGTAGAAAGAGCCCCTGTGAACCCAGTACTCCTCATGCTTAGGCTCAGGAATACATAAAAGTTTTCTAGAGTAAGGTCCTTTTGCCCCATCAATTCTCATATAACTCCCCTCACTCAATTTTAACTTGGAGATTATTCCTCCTTCTATCTAGTGTACGTGTTCTGGGTGAGCTCTACCCCTGCTCTAAAGGTGCACAACATGTGTCACATGCAAGCCAGTAAGCATATTATATTCCCCTGGCCGTGGTGCTTGTGGACACAGAGTGATTCCCCTGCAAGTAAAAGGGCTCACTGTTACCCACTAGACTTCACTCTTGGACTCATCTGAGCCTAAAACTGCTACAGCCATCTTCTCATCAAGCAAAGAGAGCCTAGGAATTTTATAAGTTATATGGAGAACTTTCATATGAAGCCAATGCAGTGGGAGGCAGAGAGGAGAAGCAGAGAAAAGAAAGAAGAAAGAAAGGAAGGGGTGCGGGGAGGTGAGGGGACCCTCTGTTTCAGTCCGGAATCCAGCTTTATAAGAAGCTAGGCTATCAGTAGACATTTTGAGTTGAATGGGAAAATAAATGTCATCTTTGCCTCCCTTTGGTACAGACATTCTAACACTTGTAGACTAATATAGAAAAATAATAATAATAACTCTAACAGACATGTTTAATCTGATGCTATTGCATCATTTCCAGGTACTATTCAAAATTTATGAGCGGTTAGAGCCTCAGAGCTATAAAACCAACACAGAAGGATTTCACAATCTCAAGTCACTTTAAAACCAACATCATGAAAAATGTGATCATACAATGTTTAGCCAAATTCTATTTTGTGGGCATTTTGGGAAATGCAAATTCCATTTCTAATATAATAGAAAACTAGTAATTAGATGCAATCTGCATTGTGAACAAAATTACTAAACATTCTACCTTATAATCATTACAGCCCTGATATAAGCAATGAAAATTAGAAATCTTATTCCTCCTGTAGATTCTTGTTTAGTGTAGTCATACTAGTTTTATATTGTATGAGTCCATATTTGAGGAAAGGTTGTAACCATACCTCCCCTAACAGTTTAAAATCTTGAAAAAAATAAAGTAAAAGCACAATGTGTTAAAGTTTTAAAATGGGAAATTAGTGTCATCTTGTATTTTGAAGACGTGAAAGTAAAACCTTTCTCTCTCCTTCTTCATATGTTAAAGAATCATTGACTAAAACAGGCCCACTTTATTTCCTTTGGTGTTCTGAAATCATCAAGTAAACCCTCTTTATTCCTCCTTCAGAATGTTGTTAAAGTGTAAACTCCTTCCCTTGACAGTCAGGCTCTATGCTATTTCAGCCAGGAAATTCCAATTTCTTGAAAAAATCACATTCATTATTATACTTTGGTTATTGGATCAAAGTCAGGACTTAATTCTGAACATTAATGTGGTATATTCATAAAAAAGCTTTGGTTTTTAAGCATTAACATGGTAATCAGCAAATGTCTTTGAGAGATGGCCCAGATATTGGAAACAGCAGTAACCTGACTTTCAAGCGTCCATGGAAGCACAGACTGACTTCCAAAAAACACAGTGCTTTAAGAAGAGATGTGAAACATCTTCCCAGAAATTATTGGATTAAAAAAAAAAAACACCCAGATGAATATGAGCCAAAATTTCATCCAAAATGCCTCAAATTTTGTAGAATTCTACATTAAAAAGCAAATAGGACCAGATTGGAGGAAAATGCCAAGAAGTCATTCATATGCGTTATTTCTATGAATACAAAATTGTGTCATAGAAAAAGAGAAGCAGGCTTTTCTCTGCAATATACAATCTGGTAAGTCCATGGGAAGATAAGCTCATGAAAATTAGATGAATTTCCTTCAAAACAATGTTTGTGTGACTTGCATTTATACTTTCAGTCTAAACTAAGGTAGTAATTTTTAAGTTAATAGCATGCCTCAATATTTAATAAAAAATTCCTACTTTGTAAAAATAAAAATAAACATACAAATTTGTACTACTTGTTTGGCAGTTATTGGCAGAAAAGATAAAAATAAAAATGGTATAGGACTTGGAGTATGACTATGGAGTTGGCCACAGCAAGTGGAAAGAGAGAGATGAAGAATGAGAGTGAGGTGGGAGGAGAGCAAGTGAAAGACAAAGACCAAGAGGCATTCATTATATAAGCACAGGGTGAAATCATGTGCCTTAGGTTACAGTTTGCTGAGCAGAATAAGAGTAGTAACAATAAAAGCCAACATTTGTTGGATACTCATCATATGCCTGGTGGAATGTTAAGTGCTGATTATGTGATTATGTAACATTTCATTTAATCCTCTTTGAAAAAAGAAAAAAATATGCAGTTTCCCTACCATTACTAAAATTTGATACCTAGATGAGGTTTTTTTCAGATTTTTTTCCTGCAACTAAATATCTAGAGATAACTTTTAACATACATGGCATTCTTTTTTAGTACCTACCATGGTGCCAATTCATTGACCAAATAAACATGCTAGACATTTTTAAAGGAGAAGCTGAAACATTCTAAAAAACTAGAATACTACAGAACAAAATGGCCAGGTAATTGCAGATTCTTGAAACTTCTTTTTCCTTTGAGTTATGCAATCTAAAAAGTAAAAAAAAAAAAAAAAAAAAAAAAAATGAAAAGCGTGTCTTCCACATTGAGGCTACAAACAGGTCCAACCTTATGCCACAAACCTTGCCCCAAATTAAAATATAATCTCTGCAATGTACGAGTTATTCATTTTCCAGAAACAAGTATGCAAAGTAGCAGCAAGTGAGGGAAATTCTGGAAAGCCTCAGTACAGACAGTTCAGAGGGCATAAAAAGCATACTTGATTTCCAGCCTCTTTCCCAGGGCCTATGCTTGAAGAGCTGCCAAACTAAGTCTTTACTTGGATCTAAGAAGAAAACACCAAAGGGCCAAAATCTGATCACTACTTTTTCACACCTGGCAATGGAAGCAGCAAACAAAGATTCGGCTAAAAGAGAAAAATCAGAAACTTTTTTGTTTTACATTTCAATGTTTGTAGGATCAATCTGCTTAAAAAACCTAGAGCAAAATAAACTTTCCATGTTTCAGATGGAAGACTAAGTGCTAATATAATGATCACTTTCTGTACTTCTGCCATTACCTTTGAATAAAAAAAAATTTTTTGTTACATTTTTAAAAATTTTAGTCTAAGTGTGGTTCTGTAATTATTTAAATGTCCTCTAAGATCACTCCATGAGGCATCATTAGAACAGAACTATCACATATACATTCACTATAATAAAGAAATGTTTCTTATAAGAAAATAACTGCCCTTCCATACTCTTTTGTGGATCTTCCTGGGATTTTCTGGGATACTTCTTTCTACTGAAAGAATTTAGGTTTGCTCTTGGCTCTGAAATGAAACAGAATGGTAAGTTAATTGAAAGATCTTAATGACCATTCTGAATTTAAAGCTGAAATTTCACTTCTGTTCTGTTTCCTATCTTAAATGGTATCTAGCCATATTGCCTAATATAGCCTCTCAAAGCTTCTGCAATGAGATTAAATGATGGCGATAAAATATTCCAATAGTCATATGCCAACATATATTGATACTTCACAATTAAATATAATTTCCCTCTCATTAATAATTTCCCAAGAAATATAATTAAATTCAAAGATTAAAATCTTCAAAAAAATCTAAATTCTTACCTTAAAGTCCATAAAAGCTAAAGTCTGAAAAATTCCTGCTGTCTTTGTTGAGCAGTGTGAATTCAAAGAAAGTAAAGCCTCAAATCCCAGTTTAAATTCCAAACTTATTCTCTCCAACTTCTCATTCTGTTCAGTTTCAGTTAGATGAATTCTCCATATCTGCATTTCTTTCAGCAGCTACAGCCTGACTCTTTCTCGGGAATGGGTACAGTTCCTTCAGGGCCTCAGAAATTTGTTTATTTGCTCACAAGTCAACCCAGGAGTCTCACTTTTAAGGATCCAAAGCATTAATAGAGAATACAAAAGTGCACACCATGGTTTTCCAAACCCACACGTTTTAGAAAATAAAGCAATCCCCATTTGCTAGTAAAGTTATCCTAAACATAATTATGTTCTAGAACCCAGTACATACTGTTGTCAAAGGTCATTATAGAAACTCAAAAGTATCTGAAAAAGAAATACTAGTTTCAACTTTACTAAATTGCTGATCATCCCATCCCTGCACGATAAAAACCCTTAAAGTAGGCATCAGAGAAACATACCTCAAAATATTAAGAGCCATCTGTGACAGACCTGCAGCTAACATCATACTGAAGTGGAAAATTTAGAAACCTTCCCTCTTGGTACTGGAATAAGACAAGGATGTCCACTTACACCACTCCTATTCAACATAGTGCTGGAAATCCTAACCACAGCAATCACCCAAGTGAAAGAAATAAAAGGCATCCAAATAGAAAAACAAGAAGCCACATTATCTCTCTTCACTGAAAATATAATTCTATACCTAGAAAACCCAAAGTCCAAAAGACTCCTAGATTTGATAAATGATGTGGTCAAGTTTTGGGATACAAAATCAACATATAAATATCAACATTATTTCCATACACAATCAACACTCAAGCTGAGAACCAAATCAAGAATGCAATCTCACTTACAGTGAAAACAAAAAGAAAACAAACAAAAACCTAGGAATACATCTGCCCAAGGAGGTAAAAGATCTCTATAGGAGATACTTGTCTGGGGTACATTAGAATTACCCTAAAAATCTATTAGAGTGGTATAGAAATGTTCATAGCAGCATTATGCATATTGCTAAAAACCTGAAGCAATTTAATGCCCATCAATTGATGAATTAATGAACAAAATGTGGTATATTTCCAAAACATGTTCAGATATAAAAAGGAATGATATAATATAGATGAATCTTGAAAACACTGTGCTAATGGAAAGAAGCCAGTCACAAAAGGCAACAATATGGCTTGATTCCACTGACATGAACTATTCAGACTGTGTAAATTTGTGTAGACAAAAACTAGATTTCTGGTTGTCAGGATATGAGAGAAGGGAAGAATTAGTACTCACTGCTAATCAGTACAGGGTTTCTTTTTGGGGTGGCAGAAATACTCTAGAGCGAGACAGTAGTGATGGTCACACTACATAGTTAATATACTAAAAATCACTGAATTATATGCTTTTAAACAGCAGATTTTATGTTATATAGATTATATCACAATTAAAAATAAATTGAGAGAAACCTCTCATAAGAGATTAAATTTGACTCTATGGGATTCATCCTAACTATGGGACCAGAGTGGGTTAAAGGCTGAGATTTACTTATCTTCTTTCCGAGTTATTGCCATCTGAGATATTCCTGGCCTTTTAATCTCTAAAATTTGCAGTGGAAGCATCCCCTACCTCACCCACTGGGCATCAGGTCCTAACTAAGAAGTTCTTCCAATTCAGTATTTTCTCAGCCTTTTAGTCTCAACTTTCCTACTGAGTGCCATTCTAATGCTGTAGTAAGTGTGGACCTGGCCATGTAGCCAACACTGTATCCTAGGAACTACAGTTTTGGTCCTGAGACACAATGGCTGCTGTCACTCACTACAGAATTGCTTAGAACTGTGAAACCTGGCTCCCAGTGAAGATTCTCCTGCCCCTCGGTCCCCAGAACTGTTCCAGCTGGAGAACCACCTTAAGCAAGTTCCTTAAACAAAGCTGCTTCTGGTGAACTGCATTCCTTGCAGCCTCACAGAAAAAAAAAATCCCTCATGATTACTCCCCAAGAGATGACATTTCCTCTGGTTTAGGATGCTACAGGCTCTGAACATTTTTGTCTGTCAAGTCTTTTATGCTATATATCTCAAATGTTTTCATTTTCTCCACTAGTAGTTTCAGGAAGACTTAGCTAATTAACCTACCTGAGAAGTTTCTTTTCTTCTACCAAGTAGGATCATGATGTTGGCAGGATCTGAATTCTTTATTTTTACCTTTCCATTGCTCTCGGGCCCAGATATTTTACTACTATATTCTGCTAGATTGTGTTTTATAGAATTTTCCATGGTGAGATATACGAAAATAGCAGGTTCTGGGTCTGTCAAACATATCTGCTGTTTAAACATATTTTGTCTACATTCAAGCTTCCTGGGAAGATTATCCATCCCAGAAGATACCCCTCCATCACCCAATATCTATAATGGGCTCAGTACATATTATAGTTCTTCTGTCCACACCCCTCCAATATAAATGATCTTTTCTGTGCCTTACTTCGAGTCCTAACCAAAAATTGCTTGGGGATGTTTCCTCAGGGAACAGTGTATAATACATTATCACCTTAAGTCACCTCGTTTTTTTGGTTTTCTGCACTGCTTTTCCCCACATTTACCCTCAAATTTGTTCTAATATTGTGTAACCAAGTCATACAGTTGTCTCAATATTTGCTTGGAGAGTTGGTTTCTGCTTACACTTATGAGCCAGTTTGCAGCATTTGGACACACCCTCTCAGAAATTACTCTAGTCTACTGAGATCCTGCCTTGCTTCCTCTCTAAATTTTATCAGGCTTCAGTTACTCTTTTTGATATAGCAACAATGAAAGCACAACCCCTTTTCTGAAACCTTCTGAGAACAGGTAGACCATCTACATCTGTCTCTCCTTACAGGTCTTGTTTCCTCTTTACATCTATTGATCCAAACCAATAAAACTGCAACCTTTCTCATAAGGAAATCCTTTGTTTCCTTCAGGTAAATATGCCTAAATCTCTTTATTCTTGTTATTCTGATGCACTTATTCTTATAGTAAGGTTGAAGCATACTCTTAAGCCCACGGCTTCCTGAGCAAAGCTGATTCTTGAGACGTAGTCCTCAAAACACAGGCTTTCTAGACTTTGGTGTCATAATAGCTTCCTTGAGGTGTTTTTCTATGTCAATCCAAAAAGGGACCATTTTTTATAATAAGTCTCATGTCTTTTTGCACATTTGTTAATAAAAATGTACTACGCTTCTGTGGGCAAGGGTGCATTTTAGGTCTCAAAATGGTCTAATACCGAGATCACAGTTTATTTTGATTAACAAATCCATGGCCAACTTAAAACTACAACGTGGGGACTGGCTTTTAAAAGCCTGTGTCAAAGCCATGTATATCCATGAATTAGCCCATCTTTAGACCTGAATTCAGCCTAAAATAGTGCAAAAAGTGAATGCCAACCTACATCTGCACACATAACGTAAAGTTCACTTACACACTAGTTCTTTAGTTTATACATAAAATTTAGTTGCACTAAATTCCTGGCCTGCAACCCTGGTTGACAAAGCAGATTGTAAAAGGTGTGATCAATAATTACCTTGACCCCTCCCAACCATGATGCTCCCGTACTTGTAAGTGAATCTTTCCCTCAGCTGCACTCTTTACGGAGGCCCTACATGCCCATCATCTGCTGATACTCCATATTCTTCAAAATAAAACTGTAGCAATTCATATTCTAAATCCAGCCCACACTGGGTGCCATAACCTGCCCACCTTTAGCTTAAGACCAGCAGCTATAACACTGGCTGCATAAAAACCTGTGGGAAAGAGGGCCATAAATTAAGAGACTCATCGATGTCACACAGTGCACTGTCTAAAGCTGAAAGCTGTTTGCCAAAGAACAAGAAAGAATAGAGAACACAAAACAAAAAACAATCACCACAATCACACTGCACTATATAGGCCACTGCTAACTTCTAAGGACATGAACCCCTGTGGTATTTCCCTACAAAAACTTCAGTCTCTGAGTATTATTTTTCTTTTGATACATGAGCAGAAACATTATCTGTAACTTTCTACATAACCCCTGAAGCCTTCAAACCTTAAACAAATATAAATCTCTCATATAAAATAATCTCAACAGTTTTTATAATATACATGAGTCCAGGCACAATAGATCATGCCTGTAATCCCAGCACTCTGGGAGGCTGAAGCGGGAGAATAGCTTGAGCCCAGGAGTTCAAGACCAGCCTGGGCAATGTGGCAAAAGCTTGTCTTTATTTAATCTAAATTATAAATTTAAAATATATATATCTGAAAATTATACACTCTAATGCAAATTATACAAACATGGTAATAACAATTGTATTTGAGTGATGAAATAATTTTAATTTCTATTTTCAATCTCCAAATTTTTTCCATAAAATTACAATTATTTATACAGCCAAATAACTGCCTACTTGGCAACTGTGTGTCAAGAAAAAGTCACACTTCCTCCCCTTGTATCCAGAAGTCAAAAGGTGGCTATAATTATGACATTCTTTCTAAACATACCTGCAGCCTCCTTACATTTAAGTGAGTCTGAATCTCATAGTGGCATCACCCCTAGCCTACGAGCCTCTATCCCATAAATTATGGGTCTTGGCCAGGCACGGTGGCTCACACCTGCAATCCCAGCACTTTGGGAGGTCGAGGCGGGCAGATCATGAGGTCAGGAGATCCAGACCATTCTGGCTAACACGGTGAAACCCTGTCTCTACTAAAAATACAAAAAAATTAGCCAGGCGTGGTGGCGGGAGCCTGTAGTCCCAGCTACTCCGGAGGCTAAGGCAGGAGAATGGTGTGAACCTGGGAGGCGGAGCTTGCAGTGAGCCAAGATCGCACCACTGTACTCCAGCCTGGGTGACAGAGTACTCCATCTCTAAATAAATAAATAAATAAATATTTATGGGTCTTAATAAATTCCTGAAATTATCAACAGAACAAAAATACAACAAAGCAACCAAACATTAGGTTTTTATCTTCATGTATGAGATAACCCTTATGGGTCAGAAAAGCCTTTCCCATTTTCCAAAGAGAGTTGTAGCTAACATGTCACACCTGCAAAGAGACCACCTTAACTGGCTCTGTAAGTTCCCACGATAGGAATGGGCTTTTCCAATTTAACTTTTCTCATCCCTCTTTGCAGATGACATAAAGTAATATTTAGAAAAAACAAAAGACTTCATCAAAAAACCCTGTTAGAGCTGATAGCAAATTTAGTAAAGTCACAGGATACAAAATTAACATAACAAAATTCAAAAATCAGTAGCATTTCTATACACCAATAATGGTCAAGCTGAAACAAAGTCAATAACTCAATCCTCTTTACATCAGAAACAAAACAGAAAATAACAAGGAATATGTTTAACCAAGGAGGTGAAAGATCTTGATAAGAAAAAACTACAGGCTGGGCATAGTGGCTCATACCTGTAATCCCAGCACTTTGGGAGGCCGAGGTGGGTGGATCACGAGGTCAGGAGATCGAGACCATCCTGACATCCTAACGTGGTGAAACCCCATCTCTACTAAAAATACAAAAAGTTAGCCAGGTCTGGTGGCAGGCACATGTAGTCCCAGCTACTCAGGAGGCTGAGGCAGGAGAATGGCATGAGGCGGAGCTTGCAGTGAGTCGAGATCACGCCACTGCACTCCAGCCTGGGCGAGAGAGTGAGACTCCGTCTCAAAAAAAAAAAAAAAAAAAAAAGCAAAAACTATAAAACATTGATGAAATATATAGATAATACAAACAAATGGAAAAACATCCCATGTTCATGGATTGAAAGAATCAGTATCTTTATTTTTTTCCAACACCTAAGTGCTTTGAAAGGAAGAATCAATACTGCTAAAATGACCATACTGCTGGAAGCAAAATACAGATGCAAGGCAATTTCTATCAAACTACCAACATCATTTTCCACAGAATTAGAAAGAAAAAATCCTAAAATTCATATGGAACCAAAAAAGATCCCAAATAGCAAAGCAATTCTGATAAAAAGAACAAAACTTAACAGGACCTCACTTCAAACTATATTTCAAAGCAATAGTAACCAAAACAACATGGTATTGGTATAAAAATGGGAACATAATTCAATAGAACAGAATAGGGCATACAGAAATAAATCCACATATTTACAGCCAACAAATCAACACTGTCAAGATCACACACTGGAGAAAGGTCACCCTAAGTCAATAAAAGGTGCTGGCAAAACTGAATAACCATATGTATAAAGAATGAAACTAGACTCCCAATCTCTCACCATATACAAAATTCAACCAAGATAAATTAATGACTTAAATGTAAGACTCAAAACTATAAAACTGCTAGAGGAAAACATAGATAAGACACCTCAGGACATTGGTCTAGGCAAATATTTCATGGCTAAGATCTTGAGGGCAAAGACAATTATAACAAAAACAGACAAATTGAGCTATATTCAACGACATGGTTTCTGCATAGCAAAAGAAACAATCAACAGAGAGAAAAGACAGGCTGTTGAATGGAAGAAAATATTTAAAAAGTATTCATCAAACAAGGGACTAATGTCCAGAATACACAAGGAGTCCAACAATTTAAAAAAATCCTGTTAAAAAGTTGGCTAAGGACATTAATAATTCTCAAAAGAAAACATACTAATAACTAATAGTTATATAAAAAGTGCTCAACATCACTAATCATCAGGGAAATGCAAATTGAAACCACAATGAGATATCATCTTACCCCAGCTAAAATGATTAGAAAGACAAAACAAACAAGAACAACAACAAACAAAAACAGATACTGGCAAGGATGTGAAAAAAGGGAATGTTTATACACTGTTGGTGGGAATGTAAACTAGTACAACCACTACGAAAAACATTATAAACATTTTTTTTTGAGACAGAGTCTCACTCTGTTGCCAGGTTGGAGTACAGTGGTGCGATCTCAGCTCACTGCAAGCTCCACCTCCCAGGTTCACGACATTCTGCCTCAGCCTCCCGAGCAGCTGAGACTACAGGTGCCCGCCACCTCACCCAGCTTATTTTTTGTATTTTTAGTAGAGATGGGGTTTCACTGTGTTAGCCAGGATGGTCTTGATCTCCTGACCTCGTGATCCGCCCGTCTCGGCCTCCCAAAGTGCTGGGATTACAGGCGTGAGCCACCGCACCCAGCCCCAATTTTTGTATTTTTAGTAGAGACGGGGTTTCGCCATGTTGTCCAGGATGGTCTTTATCTCTTGACCTTGTGATCCACCCGCCTCAACTTCCCAAAGTGCTGGGATTACAGGCATGAGACCACGCTTGGCTAAACATTTCTTTAAAAACTGTAAGTAAAACTATTATACAATCCAGCAATCCCACTATTGGGTATTTATCCAAAAGAGAAGAAATCAGTATATCAAAGAGATACCAGCACTCACATGTTTATAGCACTCTTCACAATAGCAAAGCTATGAAATCAACCAAAGTGTCAATAAAACATAAAGAAAATGTATATATGCAAGTGGAATGTTTTCAGTTGTTGAAAAATTAAATGTCATTTACAACAACATGGATGGATCTGGAGGTTATTATGCTAAGTAAAACATGCCAGGCACAGAAAGATAAATATTGTATGTTCTGACTCATTTGTGGGAGCTAAAAAAGTTGATCTCATGAAGATAGAGAATAGAATTATAACTACCAGAGGCTGGGAAGGTGTGAGGGTGGAAGTGGGGATGAAGAGAGGTTGGTTAATGGAGAAATAAATTATAATGTTTGATAGCAGAGTAGGGTGACTACAGATAGCACAGTATATTTCAAAGTAGCTAGAAGAGAGGGCTTGAAATGTTACCAACACAAAAAAATTATACTCAAGCTGATTGATACGTCAAATACTCCCAACTTTATTCTACATTCTACGCATGTAACAAATAATCACATGTACCTCATAAATATGTAAAAGGTCATGAATAAATAAAACAAAAAAGCATTCTCAATACAAGTAAATGAAATCTGAGCAGGTCAGACATTAAACAGGTGTTTTCTGTATGGTGAGGTCTGTACATTTTAAACTTTAAGAATATTTGCCTGAACCAAATCAACTCCTAGCATGATAAAAAGAAAAATAAAACACGTTGATGTACATAAGTACACTCGCTCTATCCCTCAAACCCCTGCTGACAATGTTTATAAATGTATGCATTTAAATAAAAAGTGAAAGACTTCCATGTCCTGGGCAGCTGCAGCAAAGCATAATATTGTTGCCCATCCTTGAAGGTTTTGCATCATACCTTGATGCTGTTGCCTGTCAGGCCAAGGAATGAGTGGGGCCAAAGGCACTCCATTGCTCCCTAAACAGGTTCCACCACCATTGCTGTGGGACTGAGGTACATTCAAGCCACGCACATGCTTTCCATTTCCTCCCAAGATTGCCTGCCTGACCATTCTCACAGGCAGTTGAGACATGTGGCACAGTTGCAGTTGCCCTACCTGAGTGTTCTGTTGGTGGCCTGGAAACAATTTACACCTTCTGATCACAGCAGGTGCTAAAGCCTGAGTGGCCACAGGACAAAACTACTGGCCTTATCCTAGTTCCCCAGGACTCAACACAATCACCCAGGGGCATGGAGATGAGATCTGTGATGTGACCTCCAGCAGAGGAGGAATTCCCGCTGTCAGAACACAGAGAAGACTATGGTGTGAATGTATGCTGTGCCATAGTACCTGGGCCCCCACTTTAGTCATGAGACTAGACCTAAAAGGGTGTGGTCTCATAGCCACAATTTCTGGAACTGTTCAACAATCTGAATGTAGACTGTTTGGGACCAGCCTAAACATTCTGGCCTGCTGGCAGCAGGTGGACTCTGGAGGGAGACCTGCCAGGTCAGGGGTGTGGGAGTTGGGTGGATCCTACTGCCACCTGCTATGCTGAACACTATGGGTCACTCTCTTCTTCTTCTCAGTGGGCTCTGTGGTGGAGAGACACCTCTATTCCTCCCTGAAGGGTTGCACCAGCAGCCTGGGAGCTGTGCCTAGACTGCTGCAATAGTTGGTACTTATGCCTGCCTTGAAAAGCCTGCTCACTGATATACCAACCCAGACATGGCTAGCATTGCCCACTCTAGTCACCTTGGCAGCAGAAAACTGGAGCGGGACCCCCAGGAGCTCCACAGCCTGCCCATCACTAAGATACCCTGGCACTTCTCTTGGTTTTAAAAGGCCAGGTAAAAATCTCACTGCCACCACTGAAGCTGCCTCTTTCTGGCAAGTACAGCCTACTGACTTTGATGCCAATCTGCATATCCATTATAACTTATGCTGACATGACAGCACAGCATTCAGCTAGCTCTTACCACTGCCACCTACTGGTATATAGGATGGACGGTAAAATTCAAAATAATTCCTGCTGACAGAGTGCACACTGGTGTGAAAAACTATGAGCCTCCTCCCCATCTCTGCAAAAGACAGCAAGCCCACTCACATGCACAGAACACTGCTACTACATACTACAAAAAAACCAGCATTTGAGAACACCACTACACAAAGGATATCTATAACTAAGGAATTCATACAAAGCTTAGCCTCCTAATAGCACAAAGAAGCAAAGCCAAAAAACTGGCTACTTGACATATGAAATAGTCACGCCCTTGGGAGGGTAAAAATCCCATCTGAACAAAAGTGAATTCAAAAATGATAAATGACAGCTTCTCCAGATTAAAAACAAAATCAGAATGAGAACTCTAGCAGCATGAAAAACAGAGTGTTGTGACACCCATAAGGATCACACTAGTGGTCTAGAAATGGGTCCTAAACAAAATAAAAATTCTGAAATGACAAATAAAGAACACAAACTATGGCTTGTAAGGAAGCTTAATGAGATCCAAGAGAGTTGAAAACCACCACAAAGAAATCGGATAAACAATTTGGAAAGGGAGTCCCCACCCCCAGCCAAGAAAAGCAGTGAGTCAGTGCGCGACCCCAGGGAAACCACACTTCTCCCCTGGATCTCTACAACCCTCCAATCAGGAGATCACCTTGTAAGCCCACACCACAGGGGCCTTGGGTCCAACACACAGAGCTGCGTAGAGTCTCAGCAGAGCAGCTGCTGAGGCATGCACAGAGACCCAGGGGTTTTACAGACTCTGAGCCCAAGATCCCTGACAAAGGTGATTGCAACTCAGGCAAGGTCAAAGGTCCATACATAGCCCTAGGAAGGGGGCTGAATCAAAGGGGCTGAGCAGCATCAGTCTGCAGGCCCCACTTCCATGGCACCTCACAAGATAAGACACATTGGCTTGGAATTCCAGTCAGCCACGAAAAATAGTGTGGAGCCTGCCTGAGATGGGATGGAGCCCCCAGTGGAGGGGCGCACTATCATCTTTGCTGTTTGATCAACTCAGCTGTTCCAGCCTGCAGGCTGTGGAGAGTACCAACAGTCCAGATAAGAAAAAGTACCCTTAGTGCAGCATAGCTGCTTTGCCACAACATGGTCAGATTGCTTCTTTAAGAGGGACTCCAATCCATTCCTCCTCACTGGGTGGGACTTCCCAACTGGAACCTTCAGCCACCCCCAGCCTCCAGCCACCCCCTCCCACACATATTCTATAGACAGAGTTCTGATCTCTTCTTGGGATGGGCTGCCACTTTGGTTGTTTGGACAACTCAGCCATTCCAGCCATAGACCTATGGAGAGTCAAAGCCCAAAGGGGCAGAGGTGGTTTTGCAGCCTGGCATTATTGTTTTCTTGAGGCATGGCCAAACTGCTTCTTTAAATGGGTCCCTGATCCACTCCTCCTTACAAGGTGGGTCCTCCTAGCCAGGGCCTCCAGTCACACCCACCTGTATACTACAGACAGCATTCTGATAGCTCTCTGAAACAAAATGCTTGTGGGGAGGAGTGGGTCATCATCTTTGCTGTTTGGGTGACTTGGCCATTCAAGCCTGTGGGCTTTGGAGAGTCTAAGCAGACCAGGCCAAAAGCAATTCCCCAGTATGGTATGGCTGTTTTGTTGAGGCATGGCCAGACTGCTTCTTTAAACAGGACACAAATCCATTCCTCCTTGCTGGCTCTCCCAGCCAAAGCCTCTGGCCACCACCATTCGTGTTCTATGGCAAACAAAGTTCTAATTTCTCCCTCCGATGGAGTGCCTGAGGAGTGAAGCAGGCCACCACCTTTGCTCTTTGGGTATCTCAGCTGGTCCAACCTGTGGGCCTTAAAGAGTCCAAACCAACTGGGAGGCTGAAGGGATCCCCAATGCAGCACAGCTCCTCTACAAAACGTAGCCAGACTGCTTCTTTAAGTTGGTCGCTGATCCCTTTCCTTCTGACTGGGTGAGATGTTCCAACCCAGGTCTCCAGCCACCTCCTACAGGTGCTTTCAAGGTGGAAAAAGATCAGTAACCCCCTGGGATGAAGCTACCAGAGGAAGGAACAGGATGCCATCTCTGCTATTTCACAGGCTTCACTGGTGATACCTTCAGGTACCGGAAAAACTGAGGCAACAAGCGTCTAGAATAGAACCCCAGCAAACTGCAGCAGCCCTACCAAACAGTGGCCAGCCTGTTAAAAGAAAAACAGACATCCAGATAAACAACAACAAAAACACAAAAACCCCAAAGATCAGGAACCTCAAAGATTGGAGGTAGGTAAGTCCAAAAAGATGAGAAAGAATCAGTGCAAAAATAATAAAAGCTCAAAAAGCCAGAGTGCCCCTCTCCTCCAAAATGACAACACCTCTCCAGCAAGGATTCAGAACTTGGCTGAGGCTCAGATAGCTAAAATGACACAAGTAGGCTTCACAATGTGGATAAAAATGAACATCACTGAGCTAAAAAAGCAAGTTACAATCCATTGTAAGGAAGCTAAGAATCATGATAAAACAATGCAGGAGCTGACAGTCAAAATAGCCAGTATAAAGAGGAACATAACTGACCTGATAGAGCTGAAAAACACACTACAAGAAATTCACAATGCAATCACAAGTATTAGTAGCAGAATACACCAAGCAAAGGAAAGAATCTCAGAGCTTGAAGACTGGCATTCTGAAATAGGCAGGCAAGAAGAGATAACAAAGAATAAAAAGGAATGAACAAAACCTCACAGAAATATGGGATTATATAGAGACTGAATCTATGACTAACTGGAGTACATGAAACAGACATGGAGAATAAAATCAATTTGGAAAACATATTTCAGGATATCACCCAGGAGAACTTCCCCAATCTACCTAGACAGGTTAACATTCAAATTCAGGAAATGCAGAGAACTCCAGTAAGATAATCCACAGAAGATCATCCCCAAGACACATAATCATCAGATTCTCCAACGTCCAAATGAAGGAAAAATATTAAGGACAGCCAGAGAGAAAGGACACATCATCTACAGAGGGAAGCCCATCAGATGAATAGTGGACCTCTCAGCAGAAACCCCACAAGCCAGAATAGATTGAAGGCCAATGTTCAGCTTTCTTAAAGAAAAGAAATTCAAATCCAGAATTTCATACATGGCCAAACTAACCTTCATAAGCAAAGAAGATATAAGATCCTTTTCAGACAAGCAAATGCTATGGGAATTCATTAGCACCAGACCTGACTTGCAAGAGTTCCTGAAGAAAGCACTGAATATGGAAGCACAAAACTATTACCAACCACTACAAAAACACACTGAAGTACACAGATCGGTGTCACTATGAAGCAGCCACATAAACAAGTCTACAAAATAACCAGGCAGTGTCATGATGACAGGATCAAATTTACACCTAATAATTTTTTTTTTTTTTTGAGACAGTCTTGCTCTGTTGCCAGGCTGGAGTGCAGTGGCACGATCTTGGCTCACTGAAACCTCCAACTCCCTGGTTCAAGTGGTTATCCTACCTCAGCCTCCAAGTAGCTGAGATTACAGGCGCGCACCACCATGCATAGCTAATTTTTGTATTTTTAGTAGAGACGGGTTTTCACGATGTTGGCCAGGCTGGTCTCGAATGCCTGACCTCATGATCCACCTGCCTCGGCCTCCCAAAGTGCTGGAATTACAGGTGTGAGCCACCACGCCCAGCCTACACATAATGATTTTAACCTTAAATGTAAATGGGCTAAATGCCCCAATTAAAAGATACACATTGGCAGGCTGGATAAAAAAATCAAGACCCATTGGTATGCAGTCTTTAAGAGACCCATCTCATGTGCAAAGACACAAATAGCTCAAAATAAAGGGATGGAGGAAAATTTACAAAGCAAATAAAAAGCTGGAAAAAGCAGGGGTTGCAATACTAGTTTCTTGAAAAAACAGACTTAAAACCAAAAAAGACAAAAAAAGGGGCATTACATAATGGTAAAGGGCACAATTCAACAAGAGCTAACTATCCAAAATATGTATGAACCCAACACAGGAGCACCCAGATTCATAAAACAAGTTCTTAGAGACCTAGAAAGACTTAGACTCCCACACAATAATAGTGGGAGACTTTAACACACCACTGAAAATATTAGATCATTGAGACAGAAAATTAACAAAGATATTCAGGAACTGAACTCGGCTCTAAACCAAGTGAACCTAATAGATATGTACAGAACTCTCCACCCCAAAATAACAGAATATACATCCTTCTCATCACCACATGGCACTTATTATAAAATCGACCACATAATTGGAAGTAAAACACTCCTCAGCAAATCCAAAAGAACTGAAATAACAATAAACTGTCTCTCGGCAACAGCACAATCAAATTAGAACTCAAGAGTAAGAATTTCACTCCAAACCATATTACTACATGGAAGTTGAACTACCTGCTTCTGAAAGGGTAAATAATGAACTTAAGGAAGAAATCAAGAAGTTCTTTCAAACTAATGAGAACAAATATACAACACACCTGGGAATCTCTGGGACACAGCTAAAGGAGTGTTAAGCGGGAAATTTACAGCACTAAATGCCCACATCAAAAAGCTAGAAAGATTTCAAGTCAACAACCTAAATAACAACTAAAAGAACTAGAGAACCAAGAGCAAACAAACCTCAAAGCTGGAAGACGGCAAGAAATAATCAAGATCAGGGCTGAACTAAAAAAGGTAGAGACACAAAAAACCCTTTTAAAAATCAACATATCCGGCCGGTGGCTCAAGCCTGTAATCCCAGCACTTTGGGAGGCCGAGACAGGCGGATCACAAGGTCAGGAGATTGAGACAATCCTGGCTAACATGCTGAAACCCTGTCTCTACTAAAAATACAAAAAACTAGCCGGGTGTGGTGGCAGGCGCCTGTAGTCCCAGCTACTCGGGAGGCTGAGGCAGGAGAATGGCATAAACCGGGGAGGCGGAGCTTGCAGTGAGCCGAGATCACGCCACTGCACTCCAGCCTGGGGGACAGAGTGAGACTCCGCCTCAAAAAACAAAAAAAAAAAAAAAAAAAAAAAATCAACATATCCAGGAGCTGGTTTTTTGAAAAAATTATTAAAATAGACCACTAGCTAGACTTATGAAGAAGAAAAGAGAGAAGATTCAAATAGACAAAACCAGAAATAATAATAAGGATATCACCACTGACCCCACAAAAATACAAACAACTATCAGGAAATACTCTAAACACCTCTAGGCACATAAACTAGAAAATCTAGAAGAAACAGATAAAATCCTGGACACATACAACCTCCCAAGACTGAACCAGGAAGAAATTGAATCCCTGAATATACCAATAATGAGTTCTGAACTTGAGGCAGTAATAAATGCTTACAAACCAAAAAAAAAAAAAAAAAGCCCAGGACCAGATGAATTCACAGCTGAATACTACCAGAGGTACAAAGGTACAAAGAAAAGCTGGTACCATCTGAAACTATTCCAAAAATCTAAAAAGGAGGGACTCCTCCCTAACTCAATCTATGAGGCCAGTACACCAAAACCTGGCAGAGATATAACAAAAGAAAACTTCAGTCCAATATTCTTGAAGAAGATCGATGCAAAAATCCTCAACAAAATACCGACAAACTGAATCCACCAGCACTGCAAAAAAGCTTATCCACCACAGCAAAAAGCTTATCCACCACAATCAAGCTGACTTCATTCCCAGGATGCAAAGCTGGTTTAACACACACAAATCAAATGTAATTCATCACATAAACAGAACTAGATATAAAAACCACATGATTATCTGAACAGATGCAGAAAATGCCTTTGATAAAATTCAACATCCTTTCATGTTAAAAACTCTCAATAAACCAGGTATTGAAAGAACATACTTCAAAATAAAAGCTATATATGACAAACCCACAGCCAATATTATAGTAAATAGGCAAAAGATAGAAGCATTCCCCTTGAAAACTGGCACAAGAGAAAGTTGCCTTCTCTCACCAGTCCTATTCAACATAGTATTGGAAGTTCTGGACGGGGCAATCAGGCAAGAGAAAGAAATGAAGGGTATTCAAATATAAAGAGAAGTCAAACTATCTTTGTTTGCAGATGACATGACTCTATTTCAACAGAACCTCATCATCCCAGCCCAACAGATTCATAGAAAAAGCTCATAAGCAACTTCAGCAAAGTCTCAGAACATAAAAGCAATCTGCAAAAATCACCACCACTCCCATACACCAACAGGCAAGCCAAGAGCCAAATCATAAATTAAATCTTATTCACAACTGCCACAAAAATAAAATCACTTTTGCTATGCTTTAGAAGAGACTGGCAGCATTTTCCCCTAAACTAGAGAACTATGGGACTTGGAACTTCAGAGAGATGATTTGGGGTATCTTTGCAGAAGAATTTTTCTTTTTTTTTTTTTTCTGAGAGAGTTTTGCTCTGTCACCCAAGTTAGAGTGCAGTGGTGTGATCTCACCTCACTGCAATCTCCACTTCCTGGATTCAAGCAATTCTCATGTCTCAGCCTCCCGCTGAGAAATATAGGCATATGCCACCACACCCAGCTAATTTTTGTATGTTTTGTAGAGATACCATTTCCGCATGTTGGCCAGGCTGGTCTCAAACTCCTGACCTTAAGTGATCCAACCACCTCAGCCTCCAAAACTGTGGAATTATAGGCAGGAGCCACGGTGCCCATCCCAGAAGAACTTTCTAAGCAGCAAATCATTCAAGATATAACCTGGCTGTTTACTGATTTATTTTTGAGACTGCGTATAGCTCTGTTGCCCAAACTGGAGTGCAGTGGCATCATCTTGGCTCACCGCAAACTGCGCCTCATGGGTTCAAATGATTCTCCTGCCTCAGCCTCCTGAGTAGTTGGGATTACAGGCACACGCCACCACACCTGGTTAATTTTTGTGTCTTCAGTAGAGACGGGGTTTCACCATGTTGGCCAGGCTGGTCTTGAACACCTGACTTCGTGATCCACCCACCTCAGCCTTTGAAACTGCTGAGATTACAGGCGTGAGCCACTGCGCCCAGCCATGACCTGACTGTTTCTTAACGTGTACAGTCATGTGTCTTCACAAAGAGATGGTCTGAAATTGGAACTTATGTTAAAAAAAAAAAAAACAGCATAAAAGTTTGGAAAACTTACAGCCTGATCATGTGTTAGGAAGTAAAATGCATTTTCTGGGGAGATATTCAAGCTACTGGCTGTAGAAATTTGCATAAGAGGTGAATGTTAATAACCAAGACAACAGGAAAAAATGTCTTCAGGGCATTTCAAAGATCTTCATGGCATCTCCTCCCATCAAAGGTCTGAAGGCCTAAGAGAAAAAAATAGTTTTGTTGACTGTACCCAGGAGCTCACTACTTTGTGCAGCTTTGGGACATGGAGCCCTGTGTCCCAGCTGCTCCAGCTCCAGCTGTGGCTAAAAGAGGCCAAGGTAGAGCTCAGACACTGGCTTCAGAGGGTGCAAGTCCCAAGCCTTGGTGTCTTCTACATGCTGTTAAGCCTGTGGGTGCACAGAAGGCAACAGTTTAGGAGCCTACACCTAGATTTCAGAGGATGTATGGAGATGCCTGGATGTCCAGGCAGAAGTCTGCTGCAGGGACAAAGCACTCATGGAGAAGCTCTACTAGGGCAGTGCAGAAGGGAAATGTGGGGTTGGAGACCCCACAGAGAGTCCCCACTGGAGCACTGCCTAGTGGAGCTGTGAGAAGAGGGCCTCATATTCCAGACCCCAGAATGGTAGATCCACTGACAGTTTGCACCATGCACTTGGAAAAGCCAAAGGCACTCAGTGCTAGTCCCAGTAAGCAGCAATAGGGGCTGTATCCTGCAGAGCCACTGGGGTGGAGCTGCCCAAGGTATTGGGAGGCCACGCCTTGTATCAGTGTGGCATGGAGTCCAAGGAGATTATTTTGGAGCTTTAAGATTTAACGACTACCCTGCTGGGTTCTGCACTTGCATGGGGCCTGTAACCTCTTTGTTTTGGCCAATTTCTCGCATTTGGAATGGGAGCATTTACCCAATGCCTGTACTTCCACTGCATCTAAGAAATAACTAACTTATTTTTTACTTTGCAGGCTCATAGGTGAAAGGAACTTGCCTAGTCTCACATGAGACTTTGGACTTGGATGTCTGAGTTAATGCTGGAATGAATTAAGAGTTTGGGGGACTGTTGGGAAGGTGTGATTGGTTTCAAATGTGAGGAGGACATGAGATTTGGGAGAATCCAGGAGTGGAATAAGGTTTTGCTCTGTGTCCCCACCCAAATCTCATTTCGAATTGTAATTTCCACATGTCAAGAAAGAGACCTAGTGGGACATAACTGGATCATGAAGGTGGTTTTCCCCATGCTATTCTCATGGTAAGTGAGTTGTAATGAGGTCTAATGGTTTAAAAGTGTGTGGCAGTTCCCCCCTTACTCTCTATCTCCTGCTACCAGGTAAGATGTGCCTTGCTTCCCCTTCACCTTCTGCCATAATTGTAGGTCTCCTGAGGCCTCCCAAGTCATGCATAATTGTGAGTCAATTAATCCTCTTTTATTTATAAATTACTCAGTCTCAGGTAGTTCTTTATAGAAGTGTGTAAACAGAATAACATGTCACCCAAAGCAATTAATCAATTCAATGCTATTCCCATTAAATTACCACGACATTCTTCACAGAATTAGAAAAAAACTATTTTAAAATTCATATGAAACCAAAAAGATCCCAAATAGCCAAGGCAATCCCAAGCAAAAAGACAAATAAAAGCTGGAGGCATCACACTAGTTGACTTTAAACTATACTACAGGGCTACAGTAACCAAAATAGCATGGTACTGGTACAAGAACAGACACACAGACCAGTAGAACAGAATAGAGAACCTGGAAATAAGACCATACAACTACCACCATCTGATCTTTGACACACTTAACAAGAATGAGCAATGGGGAAAAGATTCCCTATTTAACAAATGGTGCTAGGAGAACTGGCTAGCCATATGCAGAAAATTGAAACTGGAAACCTTCCTTAAATGTAAAACCCCAAAAGGTAAAAACTCTGGAAGAAACCCTAGGCAATACCATTTAGGACACAGGCATAGGCAAAGATTTCATGATGAAGACCAATTGCAACAAAAGCAAAAACGGATGAATAAGATCTAATTAAATTAAAGAGCTTCTGCACAGCAAAAGAAACTATCAACAGAGTAAACAGAAAACCTACAAAATGGGAAAAACCTTTTGCAATCTACCCATCTGACAAAGGGTCTAATATCCAGCACTGGATAGTGCTCCCAGTACTAATATCCAGCACACTAGAACCTGTAGGAGGGAAGGGGGTGGGAAAAGGGAGAGGATCAGGAAGAATAGCTAATGGGTACTAGGCTTAATACCTGGGTGATGAGATGATCTGTGCAACAAATCAACATGGTATATGTTGACCTTTGTAACAGATCTGAACTTCCTGCACGTGTACCCCTGAATTTAAAATAAAAGTTAAAAATTAAACACAACAAAACACCAAAAACAATTTAAAATGTGAAAGGAAGGACAGATTTTAAAAAACAGAACTTCTGAAAATGCAAAGTTAGAGTCAAAAGTTTTCACAATATCCTAGACCAAGCAGAAGAATTTTAGAACATAAAGACTAATCTTTCAAATTCACCCACACACACACAAAAAAAATTTTTTTAAGTATTTTTAAAAATGAACAAAGCCTTTGGGCCAGGTGCAGTGGTTCACACCTGTAATCCCAGCACTTTGGGAAGCTGAGGCAGGCAGATCACCTGAGGTAAGGAGTTCAAGACCAGCCTGACCAACATGGAGAAACCCCATCTCTACTAAAAACACAAAATTAGCCAGGCGTGGTGGCGCATGCCTGTAACCCCAGCTACTCGGTAGGCTGAGGCAGGAGAATCACTTGAACCCAGGAGGCAGAGTTTGCAGTGAGCTGAGATCACGCCATTAAACTCTAGCCTGGGCAACAAGAGTGAAACTCCATCTCAACAACAAAAAAGATGAACAAAGACTTTGAAAAATATGGGATTATGAAAAGTGAGCAAACCCATCAGTTATAGGTATACCTCAGGGAGAAAAAAGTTAAAGTCTTGGAAAACATTTGATGAAACGCTTTAGGAAATTTTTCATGGTCTTGATAGACATGTAGATATGCAAATGCAAGAAGCTCAGGGAACAACTAGAAGACACTTTACAAGGTGAATATCACCAAGGCATGTAGTCATCAGCCTGTCCAAAGTGAACATGAAGAAAAAATCATAAGAGCATCTAAAGAAAAGCATCAAATCATCTATAAAGTAAATGCCATCAGACTAACAGCAGATTTCTCAGCAGAAATCTTATAGACCAGGAGATTAAAGACCTATTTACACCTTTTTAAAACAAAAATACCAGCCCCAAATTTTATATCCTGCCAAATGAAACAGAGAGAAAGTCTTTCAAAGACAAGCAAATGCTAAGGAAATTTGTCACCACTAGACCAGCCCTACAAGAAATGCTCAAGGAAGTTCTAAACATGAAAACAAAAGAATCGTACCATTATAAAAACACATGCACGTGGCCAAGAAATAAATAAAAAAACTGCTCAGCATCAGTAATCATAAGAGAAATCCAAATCAAAACCAAATAAGATACTATCACACAGTCAGAATGGCTATTATCAAAAAATCAAAAAAAAAAAAAAAAAAAAAAAAAACAGATACTGGTGAGGCTGTGGAGAAAAGGAAATATTTATGCACTGTTGGTGGGGAAAGCAGTTTTGAGATATCTCAAGGAACTTAAAACAGAGCAACCATTAGACCCAGCAATCCGATTACCGGGAATATGCTCAAAAGAAAATAAATCAATATGCCAAAAGACACATGCACTTGTATGTTTATTACTGTGCTTTTCACAATAGCAAAGGCATGGAAAGTCAACCCAGATATCCCTCAACAGTAGATTGGACAAAGAAAATGTGGTACATACACACCATGGAATACTACACAGCCAAAAGAAGAATAAAATCTTGTTCTTTTAAGCAACATGCATAAACTGGAGGCTATGATCCTAACCAAATTAACACAGAAACAGAAAATACTACATGTTCTCACTTACAAGTGGGAGCTAAATATTCAGCACACTAAGACATAAACATGGGAACAACAGACACTGTAAACTACTAGACTGGGGAGGTAGAAAGGGAGGTATGGGTTGACAATCTACCTACTGGGTAATATTCTTACTAACTGGTTGCAATGTACACTTGCAACAATCAATCTCATGTACCTCTGCATCAAAAATAATTGTTAGCCGGGCATAGTGACTCAAGCCTGTAATTCCAGCAATTTGCAAGGCCGAGGTGAGTGGAACACTTGAGGTCAGGAGTTTGAGACCAGCCTGGCCAACATGGTGAAATTCCATCCCTACTAAAAATAGAAAAAAATAAGGTGGGTGTGACGGCATGTGCCTGTAATCCCAGCTACTCAGGAGGTTGAGACAGGAGAATCACTTGAACCCAGGAGGTAGAGGTTGTAGTGAGCTGAGATCACACCACTGCACACCAGCCTGGGTGACAGAGCAAGACCCTGTCCCAAAATAAATAAATAATCATTAAAGTTAAAAAATATATATATATAAATACAAATCTCACAGATCTTAAGGAGCAATTGCAATTGAGACACCAAAGAAACTAGATAACAATATTATGACAGGAATAAAATATTACCTATCAATATAAACCTTGAATGTACATGGCCTAAGTGCTCCACTTAAAAGATAGAGAATGGCAAATTGAATTTAAGAGAAGATTCAGCCATTTGCTGCCAAGAAGAAACCCACCTAATGAATCAACACACTCAGACTCAAAGTTAAGTGAACAGAAAACAAAAATGAGCAGGAGCAGTTGTACTTTTATCAGATAATACAGACGTTAAATTAACAACAACAATAAAAAAGAGGTTATTATATAATGATAAAGAAGTCAATTAAACAAGCAGATATAACTATTCTTAAAATGCATATACTCCAAACGGGAAACCCAGGCTCATTAACCAAATATGAGTAGACTGAAGGAAAGACACAGACAGCAATATAGTAATAGCAGGGCGCTTCAACACCCCACTGATGGCAGTAGACAAATCATCAAGGATAAAAATCCACAGTGAAACTCTGAACTTAAAATGAACTATACACCAAATGGATCAAATAGACATTGACAGAACATTCTACTCAACAACCACAAAATATATATTTTTCTCATCTGCACATGGAACATTCTCAAAAATACTCCATATTTTTTACCATATGAAAGTCTCAATAAATGTAAAAAGATAAAAATCATATCAAGTATCTTCTCAGACCACAGTAATCCTATTGTAATTTTGAATAAAATTAGAAATCAATACCAAGAGGAAATCTCAAAACTACACAAATACATGGAAACTAAACACTGTTCTTGAATGATCTTTGGGTAAACAAAAAAACTAATGCAGAAATCAAAAAATTTTTTGAAAAGAATAAAAATAGAGATAAAAAAAATACCCAAACCTCTGGGATACAACAAAAGGAATGCTAACAGGAATGTTTACAGCATTAATTATGTCAAAATGACAGAAATAGCTCAAAATAACAACCCAATGTCACACCTCAAGGAACTAGAGAAATAAAAACAAACCAAACCCAAGGCCAGCATAACAACAAAAAACGCAAACATCAGAGCCCAATGAAAAGAGATTGAAATGAAAAAAGATAGAAAGGATTGACAAAATGAAAAGCTGGCTGTTTGGACAAACCAAATTAACAAACTGGTAGCTAGGTTAAACAAAAAAAAAAAAAAGCAAGAACACTCAAATAAGCACAATCAAAAAGAGTAAAGGTGACATTCCAACTGATACTGATATGACTCTGTTGTTTGTGGACACACCCAGGGTCCTTGGTCTTGAACAAAGAAAATTAGTGACATGGACACATGTGGAGTGGATTAAGGAACAGAAAGTTTAATAGGCAAAAAAGAAGAGAGCAGCTCCCCTGTACAGAGGGAGGGAAAGCAGTCGCTTATATTGGGAGGTTCAAGGAGGTGATGTCTGATTTGCATAGGGTCCAGGGGATTGGTTTGACCAGGTGTGTCATTCGTATAGCCTGCAATAAAACTGGCCTTTTATTATGCAAACTCAGCTACCTAGCTGGTCGCCATGACACCTGTACACGTGGCCTCTACCTGACTCCCCACCATGATGTCCGTACACGTGGCAACAAAGAAAAAATAGTGGGAACCACCATATTGGGTGGACCTGGTTCTTAGCTACCTGCATTTACATATGCAAACATGTACCTTGCATATCAATGCTTGCAGGTATGGTTTTTCAGACTACTTTTTTTAAAAAAAAGAAATGTTTTGGGGGCTGCTTTTTTATTAAAAGATAAAGCCTTACTGAGGACTCTTTTACTCTTCTTAGCTGCCTAAAATAATTTAATAACTCCTGTAACAATACCAAAAAAATACAAAAGATTATTAGAGACTACTATGAGCATATGCTCAAAAACTAGAAAATCTAGGAAACACAAACTCCTGGATACATACCTCATAAGACTGAAACAGGAAACAATAAAATTCCTGAGCAGACAAATAAAAGGTAATTAATTTGACTCAGTAATTTAGAAAATCTCCCAACTAGAAAGAGCCCAGGGCCATACATATTCACAGTTGAATGTTACCAGACATAAGTAAAACAGCACATCAAAAAGGCAATACATCACATACAAGTGGGTTTTATTCAAAGGATGCAAGGATGGTTCAATGTAAGGAAATCAATAAATGTAATTCAACACACAAAGAGAACTATGAAGAAAAACTATATGATTATCTCAATAGATGCAGAAAAAGTATTGGATAAAATTCAATATCCCTTCATGATAAAAAATTCCTCAACAAATGAGGCATTGAAGGAACATTTCTCAAAATAAAAAAAGTCACGTATGCTAAACCCACAGCCTACATCATACAGAATGGGCAAAAGTTGAAAGTGTTCTCCCTAAGAACTGGAACACAACATGGATACCCAATTTTACCACCTCTATTCAAGATACTACTTGAGGTCCTAGACTGAGAAAGTAAGCAAGAGAAAGAAATGAAAGGCATCTAAATTGGAAAAATAAGTCAGATTATCTCTGTTTGCTTACTGATCTTATACCTGGTAAACCGTAAGACTCGTATGAGAAACTTCTAGACTTTATAAATCACTTCAGTAATGTTTCAGGATACAAAATCAAAGTGCAAAAAGCAGTACCATTTCTAAACACCAATAACGTTCAAGATGAAAACTCAATCAAGAACTCAATCCTATTTACAATAGTCACACAAACATGAAATACCTAGATGTTCATTTTAGTCAAGGAGGTGGAAGATCTCTGTTAGGAGAACTACACTCCAAGCAAAGACAAAATACTGATGAAAGAAATCACAGATGAAACAAATGTATAAAAAAAAAACCTATAACCAGATATTTGGAAGAATCAATGTCATTAAAATGACCATACTGCCCAAGGAAATAAAACAAATTCAATGCATTCTGGTCAAACTATTACCATCATTTTACAAGGAATTAGTAAAACAATTCTAAGATTCACACAGAACAAAAAAAGCCCAAACAACCAAAGGAATTCTAAGCAAAAATAACACAGATGGAAGCATCATATTACCTGACTTCATATTATACTATAAGACTGTAGTAACCAAAACAGCATGATGACGGTACAGAATTATACCAACTAGCTAATGGAACTGAACAGGGTCCTTATACCTACAACCAAGTCATCTTCAATACGGTCAACAAAAATACACAATGAAGAAAGAATCACCTATTCAATTAATTGTCCTAAAAAAAATCAAACAGCCACGTGTAGAAGAATAAAACAGGACCCTTATCACTCACCATATACAAAAATTAACAGAAAATGGATTAAAGACTTAAATGTAAGACTGGAAACTATAAAAATTCTAGAAGAAAAGCTAAAAAAAACCTCTTCTGGATACTGGTCTTTGCAAAGAATTTGTAACAAGTCAATGCAACAAAAGCAAAAAATACACAACTAAGATTATATTAAACCAAAGAGCTTCTGCACAGCAAAAGAAATAATCAACAGAGCAAACAGACCACCTAAAGAATGGGAGAAGATACTTGCAAATTATGCATTTGACAAAGTAGTAATATCCAAAATCTATAAGGAACTCAAGCAACTCAACAACAAAAAACACTAAAAAGCAAGCAAAGGATGTAATAAGATATTTATCAAAAGAAAACATACAAGGGGCCAGCAAGCTTACGAAAAGATGCTCATCACTAATCATCAGACAAGTGCAAATTTAAGCTGCAGTGAGATACCATCTCACACCAGTCAGAATGGCTACTACTAAAAAGTAAATAAAAGAAAAAAGTGAATGCATATACAATGTAAATTAGTACAACCTAGTTGGAATCAGCTTCAGTTAAGGGGGAAGGTTGCAGAAGCCAAGGTTCTTGTTATGTAGATGAAGCCTCTAGATAGCAAGTTTCAGAAAGAATATATGTGAATGTTCTTATCATAGGTGTCAGACTACCTGGAGAGGCCTAGAAAGGGAGGGAGATTCTTTAAAGAATGCAAATTTTATCAAGAGACAGATTTGCAGGGCCATTTCAAAATATATCAAAAAATATATTTTGGGGTAAAGTACTTCGATTTTCTTTTAGGGCCTGTTATTTGTCATGTGAAGTTATGCCACAGTCAGGTTGGAGTTGGTCTTCTTGTTACAAAGAGGCTGTTTTGTCAGTTATAATGTTAATGCTGTTCACTTGTACCTCAACTCCAAGGATAGAAGGGTACAATGAGACATGTCTGACTCGACTTACCATCATGGCCTGAACTAGTTTTTCAGGTTGGTTTGGTCCTCCTTGATTAAGAAATCTACTTAGTTGGGGGACTTACAATTTTATTTGTGCTTTACATCCTGCTCTTTCTGGCAAACGTTTGCAAGGCAACATCAATAGTCAAACTTTGGCTGGGCTTGGTGACTCATGCTAGTAATCCCAGCACTTCAGGAGACCAAGGTGGGCAGATCACTTGAGGCCAGAAGTTCAAAACCAGCCTGGCCAACATGGCTAAACTCCATTTCTATAAAAAACACAAAAATTAGCCAAGTGTGGTGGTGCATGCCTGTAATCCCAGCTACTTGGGAGGCTGAGGCAAAAGAATCATTTGAACCCAGGAGGCAGAGTTTGCAGTGATCTGAGATCATGCCACTGCACTCCAGCCTAAGCAACAGAGCAAGACTCTATTTCCAAAAAAAAAAAAAAAAAAAAGTCAAACTTTAATTTTTTCCCTGTTGCCAGGGTGGTGAAACTACCTGCCCTGGATTCATTCTGTTCCTTGATGGGGCCCCTATGGCCAACAGACTTAAAGCCAAAAGACTTATAGCCAATTTAAATATTTGAGGACTAAACTCTGATTTTTTTTTTTTTAATCTTGCCCACATTCCTATCTAAGGGGTCTGGAGAGCCATGCCCTACATATGCTAAATTCTCATCAGAAGGATTTTATTTAATCCTATATATCATGACTTATTTTCCAACCTGACTCTGGCATAACATTATGAGACAAGGAAGAAAATCAAAATATTTTACCCCAAAACATGTTTCATTGCCATATCTTGAAATAGCCCTGCAAAGCTGCTATTTGTGGGGGAGAATTTGCATCTGTAAAGAATCTCACATATTTCACATCTGGAAATTTTTCTTCAAGACCCTCCCAATCCTAAAGAGATATAACTAAAATCTGAATTGGAAACATTTGTCATCTACTATCTCTAAGGGGAGCCACTATAACACTTCAAAAGAACTTGGATCTCCACAAATTTTACCTTAACCAGAACATTCTCTTTCTATGAATCCCAGATCCTTAAACAAACTCAACCAATTGTCAACCAGAAAATTTTTAATTCACCTATAGCCTGGAAGCCCCCCGACTTTGAGTTGTCCTGCTTCTCTGGACAAAACCAATGTATTTCTTAAATGTATTTGATGTTTCATGCCTCTCTAAAATGTATAAAACCACGCTGCACTCCAACCACCTTGGGCATAAGTTCTCAGGGCCTTCTGTGGGTTGCATCATGGGCCAAGGTCGTTCAAATTTGGCTCAGAATAAATCTCTTCAAATATTTTACAAAGTTTGACTCTTTTCTTCGACATATTCTAGGCCAGACAGGAATAGGAGTAAGCAGGTATTCATCAACTCTTAAAAATTTTAAAGCAACATAAAAGCCAAAAACCAAAAGCCAAAGATGATAAAATTGACTTGTATAACTTTGTTAAATCAGGTTTAGCCTAAAGCTGCCTCCTTACATATTTTAAGTTCAGCCTGAAGGTTTCTCTGTATAACAAGTGGACATGTAAACAGACCACAGCCTACACTTGTGCCAATGACAGACTATTGGCCGAATACAGCCAACCTTTCAAACTGTGTTCAAATAAGGCAAATTCCTAGCTGTAACCAATCTAGCTGTTTCTATACCTCACTACTGTATTTTGTATGTCACTTTCCTTTTTATGTTCATAAATCTTCTTCCACCATGTTGACGGCACTGGAGTCTCTGAGCTTACTCTGGCTCAGGAGGTTGCTTGACTCATGAATCGTTTATTGCTCAATTAAACTCTTTTAAATTTAATTTGGCTAAAGGTTTTCTTTTAACAGATGTCATCAGAAGTGGGATCTGAAGTAGAACTTCTAATGACTCCCAGGAGTGCTCAGTGACCAAACAAGGTACCTGCTGGGCCCACTGTGCCTGTTGCTTTCTCACAGCAACTGGGGATAGTGGTACGTTCTCTCAGATTTTGAAGTTCCACGGATTTGTGTTTTGAGCTCTCCAAGTTTCTTTGAGCAAATTTCTGATCCAAACTGGGTTTGGAAGTCGTGACCAAAACTAGACTGGGTCCAGGATAGAATCTGGTAATTAACTGACTTGGATCTAGTTAGAGGCCTCTTACATCTGATGGGGTCAAAAAGAACCCAAGTAAATGGCAATATCACAGGGGGTGTAAAATTTGGCTTTTGGAAATTTGCAGGGATTTTTGTGTTCTATCCCTTTGATTTTTCTTGTGACTTAGGTAGGAAAAAATTCATTGGCTAAGTTGATCAAGGGAACCTGACAGCAAAGCCAATATTTGTGGTAAAAATGGCATCTTAATTTCTGAAGAATTGAGTTCTTCCTTACACACGCATAAGTATTAAGCCCCAGAAGCAGCAAAGTCTTACAGAAATGGCAAAATCTTACTAAACATAATTTACAGTGCAACATTTTAAATGGACAACACAGAACTGAAGTGATTTGAAAATGAAGGCTCTTACATCAGTCTCATTGAAGGATGCCTATTGGTATGCAAAAGTTTCTAAAAATATTTCAGTATTTTAAAGACTTCACAAAAAACAAACAGCTTAAGAGACTGATTTAAAAAATTAAATCTGCCTTGCATTCTGCTGATGGCTGTGGATGACAGGATTTGGCATGTAAAGGATCATGGGACATGGGGAACTGTTTTTCTCCTCAAAAAGGGAAACGCGCTGATGGTACTCTTAAAAAAGATCCCTTCACAACTGATAAGCAGCCACCTGAACTGTAATTCAGTGTTACTGCAACGGGTAGGTCCTTTTCTGGCCTCCCTGAGCTCTTTGCCTTCCCTACCCTGCCACAGGCAATATTTTTCTCTTTTCCCTTTTCTAACTTTTCTGTTACTCAGGGCAACTGTCTGCTCTTTCATCTTGCCCAGAGTCCATATATTGAAATTCCTGGTTGGAAGCTCATTCCATCTCACTTTGAGTGGACGACAGGGCCCAACCTGAGGCAAGTCTGACCCTTGTCAGTTCAATATTGGGCACTAGGCAGAGTTTTGCCACATGTATTTTGCATTGGCCAGAATAGAAAATGTTAATTTGGTTACCCCATGTAACCTCTTGTAAGCATCTTGCAAATTTGAGAGGCTTTGCCTATGGTTTTAAGAAACAGAAATAGGTTTTAAGAAATAGAAAAAGGTAATTTTCCTTTGTAATGTGGCTTGGCCAAGGCTATGGGGTGGCAAGCAGGGTTGCTAGGATCACTAAGGGAAAGGGAACGCAGAAGCCTGACATGCTTCCAAAAGCATACCCTCACACTTCTGGCCTCTCTTTTTGCAAACTAGCTGTAGAAATGGAAAAAATCACAGTCTCCTCTGCAAAGTTTTCATTAATGAAAAAAAGGATTTGTGAGACTAGTCTTAAATGTAGCAAATCTGGTGTACTTTGTGCTACGAATTGGTGTCATTTTGCCTTAAAAAGGGGTACTACAGGATAGAATGCAGGCCTAGGACTCCATAAGCTCACTGTTAAAGCCAGTCTGGCAAACTGGTCAGTTACAAACTTTGCCGCAGTGTCTGAAACATTAAAAAAAAAAAATGGATGGGGATTCCCTCTCATCTAGTTTTATGTCCTTGTCCTACTACCACGTTAGTACTTTCTCTTGTTCTCCACCATCTGCAGGACAGGAATTGTGGGGTTCGTGTCATAGTTAGTTCTAAAAATTATCTTGAGCAGTTAAAAGCCTTTGCAGGTTCGAAACTGGCTGCTCTAGGCTTCTTCTGTGAAGAGCAATGGAAACTACCCAATGCCATAGCTTAGTGGCTAAGACTTTGCCTTTTTACAATGGCAGGCTGGTTTCAATTCTTGGCTCAGAGAATGAGTCCTTTCTGGTTTGCTATCTGTGTGACCTTTGCCATTTATTGATTCTCTCTCCCTCCATGAACAACTTCTGACATCCATCTTGAATTTTTCCTTCTCTGGGCTACCTTTGGAGAGTCTAGATTTTTAAAAAATTGCTTACTACCTCTTTGAAAATACCTCATACACTCGTGGTTAAGTCATAACCTTAGTTAAGGCTTATTGGTTTCACCTGGGAGATTACTTCTGTAATAGTTCAAAAGCCAGAAATATTGGCTGTTTGGCCTAGCTTAAGTCAGGTTAATAGGAGTTTAAAATGGCTTTTTTTTTTTTTTTTTAAAGAGCACTATAGGTAAAAGCCAGCTTAATTAAAATAGAATATCCAAGATATAGGTATATTTTAAAGTCCTTTTTGATTTTTTCTCTTCTTGGATCTTATTTTTCTTATTAAAAAAAAAAAAGAAGAAGAAAATTTTTTTAAAAAGGTGTTTTTGTTTTCAGTCAACTCAATCGTTTTTCTCCATTTTGTCTTCTTGCCATTCTTGATGCATGCACGAGGGAACCTAAGATAACTTCCAACAGCCTGGAACTCCTTGGGAAAAACAGAGGAGGCACCGCAGACCCGGTTTTGGGAAAAACCTCCGTTTTCCTCATGAAACCCCAGGAATTGAAAGCAGATAAATTCCTCGCAAAATCTAAGGCAATATTTTTGGGGATGGCAAATGACAGTTATGGGGGGTATACTTGGCTCTTTGCACGTTTCAATCAGAGAAACATGTTCTTAGTCACCTAGAAAGTATGGAAATGTCCCCACCCCCCACTGAGAAATAAGGCTCCCATAAGGGATGGGCTGATCACAAAATGAACTAATTGGTTTTGGATTGCTCTGCAACAAATGCATGGTAAGGATCATTGCACTGTCTTGTTCCATAACATTTATCTTTTGGGGATCCAGTATAAACTGGGACCCTAAATTTTGGGGGATCTGTTTTGCCTCTCAGCTGTGCCTGTTTATTAGGTCCTAAAAACTGCATATTTTCCTAGCTCTCTTCCACAAACAACTTCATCCTGAAGTCAGTAATCCAATTAAGACAAAACTGACAAAAACTGGCAAATGAAAAAATGTTACAATTACTGGATCTACTTCTGTCTGTATTTTTATATGTTGTGTGTTATGTTTATAAATGAAAAAGCTCTAATTGGCTTAAAAATCAATAAGTGCTTAAATCAAATATTTTTTTCAGAAAAATAAAAACTGTAATGCCTTTTAGTTCATGTGACTTTAGTAAGCTTTGGGAAATAAAGACAGTTTTAAAGTTTATTGGTAAAATAAAGGCATTTGGTCTAAATTAGGCAGGTCAGATATTAGATTTATAAAATGCTTTAAATAAACTGCTTCTTTGACTTCTAAAATTTGTTCAATTTAACTGCCTTGGAGCCACTAGGAAAGGCCTGGGGACATATGGAATTAGCCATGTCCCCTGACTATGCTTGAAAGAGTCAGACTTTATCTGCACTTCTGATGTCCTAGGCTCCACACCTAGTACATAATTAAAATCAGTTACTTGCCAGGTTTTTCACCAAAAATAAAAATTGCTAAGAGTTAACACTGTAACACGTAATTGAGAGCACCGAAAAGTTTTACACGGAAGCTGTGTGAGCAAAGTGAAATGTGCTTTTAGTAAAAGATTATAAGAAGGCATTGGAATGTAAATTTTTGCCTAGTTTAGAGGGTTAAAGGATTGTTTTAATTTAGAAAGGATAAAGCTAAAGGTTTGAACAAGTTGTGGAAGGTTTCTGAAAAATTAATCTTGTAAAAGAAACTGTGTGTGAACATAATGGCTAAATTTAAAGTAGCATTATTCAGTATTTCCATAAATTGAACATTGGAATAAAAGTACAACAGGGTTTTAGTAGAGCACTGAACTGCTTTTTAATGCAAATTTATAAAAGGTTATCAAAAGTTTATGAGACTCTCACCTTATGGTCAGACTGATAAAGACTGAATTTGTCTATAAGGTTTTATTAAAAATTGGGGTTGACATTAATAGTACATTAATGCAAAGATGAAATTTGGCATTCTCTCTTGAATAAGATTTTCATGTAATATTAAAGGATAATAAAAGACTTGTTTCCCCTCCAAATAAACTACAGGAAAAAAAAGAAAGAAAGACACAGACTGTTTGAAAAGCTACGTCTTCTATCAATGAGTCAACTTTTTTGCCTTTAAAAATTTTTTGAATTATTTTGGCTAAATGACTTATTGTGACCTGGAATTCCATTTTATAATACCAAGTGTTTTAAACCTTTAATATATTTGATAGCCTTCCCAAAATCAAATTTCAGCTTCAAAATTAAGTCTTTTTTGACTTCTAACTTTGGGATGCTACAGAGGCCCCTGAAGCATCCAAAAGAGGGGTAAACAGGATTATCTGACATGTTAAGTTACATGGGAACCACTGTCAAAATAAGAAATGTTTAACCTTCTTCAGGTTATATTCTTTTTTTTTTTTTTTTTTTAATTTATTTATTATTATACTTTAAGTTGTAGGGTACATGTGCATAACGTGCAGGTTTGTTACATGTGTATACTTGTGCCATGTTGGTCTGCTGCACCCATCAACTCGTCATTTACATCAGGTATAACTCCCAATGCCATCCCTCCCCCCTCCCCCCTCCCCCCTCCCCATGATAGGCCCCGGTGTGTGATGTTCCCCTTCCTGAGTCCAAGTGATCTCATTGTTCAGTTCCCACCTATGAGTGAGAACATGCGGTGTTTGGTTTTCTGTTCTTGCGATAGTTTGCTGAGAATGATGGTTTCCAGCTGCATCCATGTCCCTACAAAGGACACAAACTCATCCTTTTTTATGGCTGCATAGTATTCCATGGTGTATATGTGCCACATTTTCTTAATCCAATCTGTCACTGATGGACATTTGGGTTGATTCCAAGTCTTTGCTATTGTGAATAGTGCTGCAATAAACATACGTGTGCATGTGTCTTTATAGCAGCATAATTTATAATCCTTTGGGTATATACCCAGTAATGGGATGGCTGGGTCATATGGTACATCTAGTTCTAGATCCTTGAGGAATCGCCATACTGTTTTCCATAATGGTTGAACTAGTTTACAATCCCACCAACAGTGTAAAAGTGTTCCTATTTCTCCACATCCTCTCCAGCACCTGTTGTTTCCTGACTTTTTAATGATCGCCATTCTAACTGGTGTGAGATGGTATCTCATTGTGGTTTTGATTTGCATTTCTCTGATGGCCAGTGATGATGAGCATTTTTTCATGTGTTTGTTGGCTGTATGAATGTCTTCTTTTGAGAAATGTCTGTTCATATCCTTTGCCCACTTTTTGATGGGGTTGTTTGTTTTTTTCTTGTAAATTTGTTTGAGTTCTTTGTAGGTTCTGGATATTAGCCCTTTGTCAGATGAGTAGATTGCAAAAATTTTCTCCCATTCTGTAGGTTGCCTGTTCACTCTGATGGTAGTTTCTTTTGCTGTGCAGAAGCTCTTTAGTTTAATGAGATCCCATTTGTCAATTTTGGCTTTTGCTGCCGTTGCTTTTGGTGTTTTAGACATGAAGTCTTTGCCCATGCCTATGTCCTGAATGGTACTACCTAGGTTTTCCTCTAGGATTTTTATGGTATTAGGTCTAACATTTAAGTCTCTAATCCATCTTGAATTAATTTTCGTATAAGGAGTAAGGAAAGGATCCAGTTTCAGCTTTCTACTTATGGCTAGCCAATTTTCCCAGCACCATTTATTAAATAGGGAATCCTTTCCCCATTTCTTGTTTCTCTCAGGTTTGTCAAAGATCAGATGGCTGTAGATGTGTGGTATTATTTCTGAGGACTCTGTTCTGTTCCATTGGTCTATATCTCTGTTTTGGTACCAGTACCATGCTGTTTTGGTTACTGTAGCCTTGTAGTATAGTTTGAAGTCAGGTAGCGTGATGCCTCCAGCTTTGTTCTTTTGACTTAGGATTGTCTTGGAGATGCGGGCTCTTTTTTGGTTCCATATGAACTTTAAAGCAGTTTTTTCCAATTCTGTGAAGAAACTCATTGGTAGCTTGATGGGGATGGCATTGAATCTATAAATTACCTTGGGCAGTATGGCCATTTTCACGATATTGATTCTTCCTATCCATGAGCATGGTATGTTCTTCCATTTGTTTGTGTCCTCTTTTATTTCACTGAGCAGTGGTTTGTAGTTCTCCTTGAAGAGGTCCTTTACATCCCTTGTAAGTTGGATTCCTAGGTATTTTATTCTCTTTGAAGCAATTGTGAATGGAAGTTCATTCATGATTTGGCTCTGTGTTTGTCTGTTATTGGTGTATAAGAATGCTTGTGATTTTTGCACATTAATTTTGTATCCTGAGACTTTGCTGAAGTTGCTTATCAGCTTAAGGAGATTTTGGGCTAAGATGATGGGGTTTTCTAAATATACAATCATGTCATCTGCAAACAGGGACAATTTGACTTCTTCTTTTCCTAACTGAATACCCTTGATTTCTTTCTCTTGCCTAATTGCCCTAGCCAGAACTTCCAATACTATGTTGAATAGGAGTGGTGAGAGAGGGCATCCCTGTCTTGTGCCAGTTTTCAAAGGGAATGCTTCCAGTTTTTGCCCATTCAGTATGATATTGGCTGTGAGTTTGTCATAAATAGCTCTTATTATTTTGAGATACATTCCATCAATACCTAGTTTATTGAGAGATTTTAGCATCAAGGGCTGTTGAATTTTGTTGAAGGCCTTTGCTGCATCTATTGAGATAATCGTGTGCTTTTTGTCTTTGGTTCTGTTTATATGCTGGATTACGTTTATTGATTTGCGTATGTTGCACCAGTCTTGCATCCCAGAGACGAAGCCCCCTTGATCATGGTGGATAAGCTTTTTGATGTACTGCTGGATTCGGTTTGCCAGTATTTTATTGAGGATTTTTGCATTGATGTTCATCAGGGATATTGGTCTAAAATTCTCTTTTTCTGTTGTGTCTCTGCCAGGCTTTGGTATCAGGATTATGTTGGCCTCATAAAATAACTTTTTCTATTGATTGGAATAGTTTCAGAAGGAATGGAACAAGCTCCTCCTTGTACTTCTGGTAGAATTCAGTTGTGAACCCATCTTGTCCTGGACATTTTTTGGTTGGTAGGCTATTAATTATTGCCTCAATTTCAGAGCCTGCTATTGGTCTATTCAGGGATTCAACTTCTTCCTGGTTTAGTCTTGGAAGAGTGTAAGTGTCCAGGAAATTATCCATTTCTTCTAGATTTTCTAGTTTATTTGCGTAGAGGTGTTTATAGTATTCTCTGATGGTAGTTTGTATTTCTGTGGGGTCGGTGGTGATATCCCCTTTATCATTTTTTGTTGCGTCTATTTGATTCTTCTCTCTTTTCTTCTTTATTAGTCTTGCTAGCGGTCTGTCAATTTTGTTGATCTTTTCAAAAAACCAACTCCTGGATTCATTGATTTTTTGGAGGGTTTTTTGTATCTCTATCTCCTTCAGTTCTGCTCTTAGTTATTTCTTGCCTTCTGCTAGCTTTTGAATGTGTTTGCTCTTGCTTCTCTAGTTCTTTTAATTGTGATGTTAGAGTGTCAATTTTAGATCTTTCCTGCTTTCTCTTGTGGGCATTTAGTGCTATAAATTTCCCTCTACACACTGCTTTAAATGTGTCCCAGAGATTCTGGTATGTTGTATCTTTGTTCTTATTGGTTTCAAAGAACATCTTTATCTCTGCCTTCATTTCGTTATGTACCCAGTAGTCATTCAGGAGCAGGTTGTTCAGTTTCCATGTAGTTGAGTGGTTTTGATTGAGTTTCTTAGTCCTGAGTTCTAGTTTGATTGCACTGTGGTCTGAGAGACAGTTTGTTATAATTTCTGTTCTTGTACATTTGCTGAGGAGTGCTTTACTTCCAATTATATGGTCAATTTTGGAGTAAGTACGATGTGGTGCTGAGAAGAATGTATATTCTGTTGATTTGGGGTGGAGAGTTCTATAGATGTCTATTAGGTCTGCTTGCTGCAGAGATGAGTTCAATTCCTGGATATCCTTGTTAACTTTCTGTCTCGTTGATCTGTCTAATGTTGACAGTGGAGTGTTGAAGTCTCCCATTATTATTGTATGGGAGTCTAAGTCTCTTTGTAAGTCTCTAAGGACTTGCTTTATGAATCTGGGTGCTCCTGTATTGGGTGCATATATATTTAGGATAGTTAGCTCTTCCTGTTGAATTGATCCCTTTACCATTATGTAATGGCCTTCTTTGTCTCTTTTGATCTTTGATGGTTTAAAGTCTGTTTTATCAGAGACTAGGATTGCAACCCCTGCTTTTTTTTGTTCTCCATTTGCTTGGTAAATCTTCCTCCATCCCTTTATTTTGAGCCTATGTATGTCTCTGCGTGTGAGATGGGTCTCCTGAATACAGCAGACTGATGGGTCTTGACTCTTTATCCAGTTTGCCAGTCTGTGTCTTTTCATTGGAGCATTTAGTCCATTTACATTTAAGGTTAAGATTGTTATGTGTGAACTTGATCCTGCCATTATGATATTAACTGGTTATTTTGCTCGTTAGTTGATGCAGTTTCTTCCTAGCCTCGATGGTCTTTACATTTTGGCGTGTTTTTGCAATGGCTGGTACCGGTTGTTCCTTTCCATGTTGAGTGCTTCCTTCAGGGTCTCTTGTAAGGCAGGCCTGGTGGTGACAAAATCTCTAAGCATTTGCTTATCTGTAAAGGATTTTATTTCTCCTTCACTTATGAAACTTGGTTTGGCTGCATATGAAATTCTGGGTTTAAAATTCTTTTCTTTAAGAATGTTGAATATTGGCCCCCACTCTCTTCTGGCTTGGAGAGTTTCTGCCGAGAGATCTGCTGTTAGTCTGATGGGCTTCCCTTTGTGGGTAACCCGACCTTTCTCTCTGGCTGCCCTTAAGATTTTTTCCTTCATTTCAACTTTGGTGAATCTGGCAATTATGTGTCTTGGAGTTGCTCTTCTCGAGGAGTATCTTTGTGGCGTTCTCTGTATTTCCTGGATTTGAATGTTGGCCTGCCCTACTAGGTTGGGGAAGTTCTCCTGGATGATATCCTGAAGAGTGTTTTCCAACTTGGTTCCATTTTCCCCCTCACTTTCAGGCACCCCAATCAGACGTAGATTTGGTCTTTTTACATAATCCCATACTTCTTGCAGGCTTTGTTCATTTCTTTTTCTTCTTTTTTCTTTTGGTTTCTCTTCTCGCTTCATTTCATTCATTTGATCCTCAATCGCTGATACTCTTTCTTCCAGTTGATCGAGTCGGTTACTGAAGCTTGTGCATTTGTCACGTATTTCTCGTGTCATGGTTTTCATCTCTTTCATTTCGTTTATGACCTTCTCTGCATTAATTACTCTAGCCGTCAATTCTTCCACTTTTTTTTCAAGATTTTTAGTTTCTTTGCGCTGGGTACGTAATTCCTCCTTTAGCTCTGAGAAATTTGATGGACTGAAGCCTTCTTCTCTCATCTCGTCAAAGTCATTCTCCGTCCAGCTTTGATCCGTTGCTGGCGATGAGCTGCGCTCCTTTGCCGGGGGAGATGTGCTCTTATTTTTTGAATTTCCAGCTTTTCTGCCCTGCTTTTTCCCCATCTTTGTGGTTTTATCTGCCTCTGGTCTTTGATGATGGTGATGTACTGATGGGGTTTTGGTGTAGGTGTCCTTCCTGTTTGATAGTTTTCCTTCTAACAGTCAGGACCCTCAGCTGTAGGTCTGTTGGAGATTGCTTGAGGTCCACTCCAGACCCTGTTTGCCTGGGTATCAGCAGCAGAGACTGCAGAAGATAGAATATTTCTGAACAG
>NC_044983.1:41666313-41684204 GCF_008728515.1 Papio anubis | reverse complement strand
TGCCATTTTGCCGGGCCATAGTCTTCAATACCGTGTGCTGCAAAATGTCATCAACAGAATAAAGCTCACAGGAACAGTGTCCAAACACTGCCTATATGAGAAAAGATATATAAGTCCTTGAATGGAATGCACACATCATGTTAGTTTCTAGAGTTCAGAAGCTATCTGATATCCTTCATATATCCTCACACAGGCCTGAATATGTCTTCAATGTCCTTCAAGAATCCATCCATGAGAAGCTTCAAAACGGTGAATAGAAAGAACTTTTAAGCAGAAATGAATAGACATATCTATCACAAACTGGCTTACAGAAAGCTTCTATCTGTTTTTGCTTAGTGAGATTTCCTTTCAAATGAAATATATATTCCAAAAAGTCCCCTTGGTAGCATTTCTTTTCCAAACGTGAATTCACATCCTTCTGGTGAGGAGTAGACAGTGTAACTTCCTTGAGGAATGCATACAAAGCAGCCTCCTCAGAAATCTTCTCTCCAGTATCTATCTGAAAGAGGCGTCTGGCTTTTCACCGCAAGCCCCAAAGCGCTTCTGAGTATCCCTTTATGCATTTATAAAACAAAGTGTTAGAATACTGCAAAATGAAGATAGAAGAACACTGTGAGTGGACTTCACGTGACCTAGAAGTAGTATCACAGAATATTTTCTGGTGTTTATCAGGAGAGTATTACTTTTTCAGCATATTCTGAGAGAGCTGCTCAAGAATGTCCTTTCTCAGTTTCCACAGAAACAGTGACTAAACTGCTCAATCCAAAGAATGATTTAATTCTAAGAGATGAATACAGACATCACAATAAAAGAAAGGTTCAAAGCTTCTATATCCAGCTCTTCATCAGAAGACGCTTCCTTCACACATGCTCCATTCGTCACTTAATATCCCTTCACAGATACCCAAAGACTGAGTTTCCAATTTGATATATAGGGAAGCTTTAACTCTGAAATGAATGCAATATGTCGATAGTTTGGAACATTTTCTGGGTTTTATCAGATTTCACGCCACCATAGTCTTCAATGCAAATCACTTTTCAGTTTTACAGAACAGTGTTCAAACACTGCCTTAAGATAAAATAGTTATAACCTGAGTGGAATACTACACATATCACAAAGTAGTTTCTCAGAAAACTACTGAGCCGCTTCACGCCTGAGGCTGAGTAGCAGTGGCCGGATTCCCAGCTCACCAAGTTTCCACCTCTCCTGGGTTCATGCCATTCTCCTGCCTCAGCCTCCCGAGTAGCTGATAGGCGCCTGCCACCTCACCTGGCTAGTGCTAGCTTTTAAGAGACATTTCACCCATGTTAGCCAGGGATGGTCTCTGACATGGACTCCTGACTCGATCCGCCCCTGTCTCTGCCTCCCAAAGTGCAGGATTACAGGTTTGAGCCACCATGCCCTCGGCCTCCAGTTTTATATGAGGATATCTCCTATTTCCCCACAGGCTCACACATGCCCTCCCACCTCCCATCGAACCACATATGATGCAGCGTTTCAAAACTAATGCAATAGGCTATCTTTCTTAGAGAGAGAATATAATATATATATCGAAGAAAGTCCATAAAGTTTCTTTTTCCAGTTTCTGTCTGCCGATATTTCCTTCTAACCGCAGCCATCCAGATTACCTGAAAATGTCCCTGAAAAAGCCCAAACGGGATTCTCCCAGTCCTCTATGTATATTGTAACTAGACTGATAGGAATGTACATCACAAAACAGCTTCTCGGAAATTCTACTCTCTAGTATCTATCATTCAGCAAGATATATCCAGTTTAAATTACCATAAGTTTCAAAAGCGTGCTTCCTGAGTATCCTCTTCTGTTGACTAACGAAACAATGTTAGAATACTTGTAATGCCGCTCGCGAAAATTGGTAGTTTAACTGGTGATTGTATTCACGATATTAGTATAAGTTTCAAAGAAAGTTTCCTTCTGCTTTTGTATCAGAGGTTTCTTCTGTTGTTAGCCTCCCAAGAGGGTTCAGCAAATGTCCTGCCCAGGTTCCACATAGAGTTCCCAAAACGTCCTGTCTCAGGTTCCACAGAAACAGTGATTTCCCAAACTGCTGACTAGAGATGGCAACTCCTATGAGATGAATACAGGCCATCACAAAAGATAATCCAAAGCTTCTCTCCACTTTTCATCAGAAGACGCTTCACCACAAAGTTTGAAGTGCCATCTTAATATCCCTTCACAGATTCCCTTACAAAGACAGAGTCAAAACCAGGCAACGTAATGTTTCTAACTTCATAAGGAATGCAATATCGCCAGAGAGTATAAAGCTCTTGGAACGCCTTCTGGGTTGCATCAGAATATTTCACTCTTTCACCATAGTGTCCAATGCAGTGAAAAGACAAGAGAAACAGTGTTCAAACACTGCCTTATGAGAAAAGATGTGCATACTCTCTCTGTTAGGAAATAGCACATATCACAAAATTTCTAGAGAAAGTTTCTTCCAGTTTTATCTGAAGATATGTCCATTTGCCCACAGGCCCGATAGTTTTATTCCAAATGTCCCTTCATGAATTATACATCGCAGAGAAGCTTCAGTTCTAAAGGCCATGAAAGAATGTGTTTTATCTATGTGAGAGAAATAGAATATGTCTATCACAAAAACAAGCCATGTAGTAAGTTTCTTTCCATTTTGTCTGAGGATATTTCCTTTTTCACCAGAGCCGCCTGTATACTCCTTCCTATAACGTCCCTATAGCTACTACAAATGGATTCCCAATGCTCTATGAGAAGAAAAGTAACTCTGTGAGTAAATGTACACACTCAAAAGAAATTCTCAGAAACCTTCTGTCCAGCATTTCCTCCATTCAGGAAGATATTTCCGCTTTCACGTGGTAAAGCCCTGCATCCCTTTTAGCTGACTAACCTGCACAGTTGTATCACTCACAATGAAACAGAAGCTAACTGTGCTTATGAGTTCATATACTATAGAGCAAACACAGAAAATTCTGGTTTTAACGCAGTTGCTTCCTTTTCTGTGGAGACATTCTAAGAGCGATCCCAGTCGTCCTTTCCTAGGAAACCCACACACAACAGTGATTTCAAACTGCTTAACTAAAGAGAAACCATATACCATTAAATATAACATCTCACAGTAGTTGTCTGAAAGATTCTCTTCTAGTTTAATAAAGACGCTTCCTTTTCTCGCACAACAAGCCTCCAGGCTCCACTGTTCATTGTTAGCACAGACCTCAAAAGACATGCTTTCCAAACTGGGCAACATAGAGTTTAAGCTTTAACTCTGAATGACTCTCACTCAGAGAGCAGCTTCTGAACGCTTCTTTCTGTTTGATAACTGACTCTTTTCACAACAGTCTTCAAAGTGCACATCGTTTTTCACTTATAAGAACAGTGTTCAAATACTGCTGTAGTATAAGAGTATGCTTAGTGAATGCATATATCACAAATCACTTTCAGAAAGCTTCCAGTTTTTGATTCGAAGATATTCTAACATTTCCCCTGTTGTCCCATAGAACAACAAATGCCTGAACGCCCATTCACAATCAACTGCCCATTGATGCAGCGCTCTTCAAATCTCCCAATAGAAAGTTTCATCTCTATATTTATAGACATCTATCAAAAGCAGTTTCATTGAAAGCTTCTTAAGAACAGTTTTTATGAGAGGCAGCCACCATAACCGTCCAGGTTAAGGCTTCCAGAGCGTTCCGCAGCTTTTCTCTCAAAGAGACTTCTATACGAAGAATCAGTATAACTTCTGTGAGTGAGACATGTCAGCTGGGTAGCAGCTCCCGAGAAACTACATTCATACGAGCGCTCGCCGCGCTTCCAGTATCCTCATAGCATGATGAGAGCAGTTAGTGGTTGCTGTTAGTATACGCCAATCAGAAGACCCTTCATGCGACCTAAGGTGCTCACAGAGGCTATCCCTCCAGTTTCATCACATATGACAATGGAGTATATTCCTAAGAATATTCCTAAAATATCCTTTTCCCAGGGTTCTTACAGGATTACAGGATTTCTAAAACTGCTCAATCCAAAGCAATGATATAATCTTTATGAGATGTGAATACACATCACAAAGCAGTTCCTCCTGAGAGCTTCTAGTTTCTATTGAAGAAGTTTCCTTTCTCACCACAGCCTCCTCCTAGTGGCTTCTGCTTTAATATCCCTTCACAGATTCCTCAAAGACCAGCTCTGCAAGTAGACTAAGCTTTAACTCTGGAAATGAATGCAATACTGCCAGATCAGTCTCTTTGGGACGCTTCTTTCTATTTTTTCATTTCAGGCTATAAATTGCTTTGTGATGCATGTTTCCATCTCACAGAGTTACACCTTTCTTTCATTGGAGTAAGTTTAACACTAGAGAATTTGTATTGATATTTGGAGTATTAGGGGAGGAATATAAGTTGCCAGCCAGAAAATATCCCTCGATAAAAAATTAGATAGAAGATTTCCGGGATAGGGAAACCGCTTCTGTGATGTGTAGAATTCATGTCAGCAAGATTTACACCTTCTCTTTCTCAAGCGTAGAGCAGCTCTGCTAACACTGTTTCGCCTAACTCGGCATATTTGACGATTAGATGAGGGTGAAGCGAAATATCCCTGATAAAAATCCAGGAAGAAATTTCGAGAAACCGCTTTCTAGGATTCGTGAACTTATCTTTGCTAGAGTTCTAATTCATTCTTTCATGGAGCATACCCCAGTAACACTTTGAAGATCCGGAAAAGGACATTTTGACCTATTAATGCCTTTAGCAACGAGTCATTTTCCCTCAAAATTCAAAACCAGAAATGCTTTCTGAGATAAATGCTTGTGATGCGGTATCCTCATATGCAGTTAACGACTTTCTTGGAGTAGCAAGGAGTGAAATTGGTTTATGGAAATCCGCCAAAGGGCCAGTGAATGGAGCGTTACGAAGAAAGATATGACAAAAGAAAAAATATCCAGACAAAACCAAAAACAAGTTTTGAGAAATTGTTTTTTGTGGATAATTTATCTTGTAATTATGACTTTTTTTATGGAGTGTTTTTATCATTGCTTTTGCGGGAATCCGTAAATGGATATTCAGGGAAATGAAGCTTATGGTGACAAAGGAAATATCCTCAGATCAAAAACTAGAAAGAAGCTTTCTGGGAAACTTCTTCATGATGTGTGAACCATCCGCCGGCAGTTACGTTTCTTTCTTTATGGATCAGTTTGTTACACTGCTAGGTGTAAATCGTAAAGCGATATTTGGCTAACAATGGGTCCTAGAGTGAACAGGAAAACATCCTCACATAAAATCCTGGAAAGAATCTTCGAGAACTGCTTGATGTAGAATTCATCCTAGAGAATTCATAATGTTGTTTTCTATTGAGGAGTTTGCTAACACTGTTTTCTTGAATCTGCAACGGATATTTCAGAGTGCATTGAAACTTATGGTGACAAAGGAAATATATTCAGAGAAAAACTAGAAAGAAGCTTACTCAGAAACTGGTTTGGTGATTTGTGAATTTATCTCACATAGTTACACCATACTTTCATTGAACAGCTTTGATAACACTGCTTTCTTTGTAATCTGCACAGGATATTTGGGAGCTCACTGAAGTCTATGGTGACAAAGGAAAAGATCCTCAGGTAAAAGCTGGAAGGAATCATTCTTAGGTACCGCTTTTGTAGATTACCGCAGGAATCTATCTCTGACGCGAAAGTTTCTTTATGACCGCCAGTAGCTCATATTTTAAATCCAAGAAGGATATGCTGTGGATTGAAACAAAGCCTAGAGTGACAAAGAAATATCCTCAGATAAAAACTAAAAGAAGCTTTCTGAGAAAGTTCTTGTGGACGGTTAATTCATTGCACAGATGTACACCGTTCTCGACATAGCTTGATAACACTGTTCTCCTGGAAACTGCAACAGGATATTTGGGAGTCACACAGCCGCGGCATAACGTAAATTTCCTCAGACAAACCAAAACAGCCGAGAGACTGCTTGTGATGTGTGAATTGATCTCACAGAGTTACACTCTGTTCTTTTCATTGAGCAGTTTGCTAACATTTTCTTTAGTGCATCTGCAATGAGATAGTCGGGATCTCATTGAAGCCATGGCATGCAGCATATCACAAAAAGCAGAGAAGCTTCCTGAGAATGTGCTATGTGATTTTTTTGCATTCATTCACAGAGTTACACCTTTCTTTTCATAGAGAAGTTTGATAGCATCCGTTTTTGGAGGGAATTTAAGAAGGATATGTTGATGTCTTTGAAGACTATGGTGACAAAGGATATATCCTCACAGATAAAAACTAGAGAATCTTTCTGAGAAACTTCTTTGTGATGTGTGAGTTCATTTCACAGAGCTACACCTTTTATATGTTGCAGTTTGCTAACACTCTTCTGTGAATCTGCAAAGGATATTTGGGATGATTGATTCCTATATGGAAAAAAGGAAATATCCTCAGATAAAACGTAATAAAGAAGCTTGAGAAATGCAGAATTTGATGTAAGTTAATTCATCTCAATGAGTTACACAGTGGTTTCGGATTGAGCAGTTTATAATTTGCCTCGAATCGCAAGGACATTTCGCAAAGATTGAAACTTTGGTGAGGGCGAAGGAAATATCCCTATGATAAAACTATAGCAGTTTTCTGAGGAAATGCTTTCTGGATGAGTTAATTCACCTCATGAGTTACATGGTTCCTTTCAAGGAGCAGCTCGGTCGCCTTTGTGGTCCGTGAAGGGATAATTTGGATCATATTGAAAGCCTTTAGTGACAAAGCAAATATCCTCAGATGCAAAATCTAAGGCTCGTGATATGAGACTACACTTTTTCATTTCATGGAACAAAAGAAGCTTTATAGTTCCGGCAAATTTATACGGAGTGCATTATACCGCGGTGAAAATTAAATATCTTCAGTTAGAAACTAGAAAGTTGCGGGAGAAACTCAGCTTTGTACGTGTGAATTCATCTGACAAAGTCGTTACCCATCTCTTTTTCATTGAGCAGTCAGAGCATCGTTGCTTCTGCATGTGCAGTTATATGTCAGGGCGTTTTGAAGCTTAAGGTCACAAAGGAAATACCCTCATATATAAATTAGAGAGAAGCTTTCTATTTAAATGCTTTCAGATGTGTTAGTTAATCTCACAGAGTTACAAGATTCTTTTCATGGACCAGTTTTTTAGCACTGCTTTTGGGGAATCTGAGAAGGGATATTTTGGATCACATTGAAGCCAATGGTGACAAAGTATATATCCTCAGATAAAAACTAGATAGAAGCTTTCTGAGAAACATTTTGTCACATGTGAATTCACCTCACAGAGTTACACTTTTCTTTTCATGGAACAGTTTTCTAACACTGTTTTTGTGGAATATGCTAAGGAATATTTGAGAGCCCATTGAGGCCTCTAGTGAAAAGCAGAATATCCTCCGATATAAACTAGAAAGAAACTTTCTGAGAAACTGCTTTGTGATATGTGAATTCATCTCACAGAGTTGAGTTACATAGTACTTTTCATTGAGCAGTTTGATGACACTGTTTTCACGGAATTTGCAATAGGATATTTTGGAGTGCATTGAAGCTTATGGTGACAAAGGGAATATCATAATAAAAAACTAGAAAGAAGCTTTCTGAGAAACTGTATTGTGATTTGTGTATCAACTCACAGACTTACACGTTTCTTTTCATGGATCAATTTGGTAGCACTGCTTTCGTGGAATCTGCAAAGGGATAATGGGGAGCACATGGAGGTCCATAGTGAAAAATGGAATATAGTCAGATAAAAATTAGAAAGAATCTTTCTGAGAAAGTTCTTTGTGATGTGAGAATTCATCAAAAAGAGTTACAGCTCTCTTTTCATGGAGTAGTTTCCTAACACTGTTTTCATGGAATCTGCAAAGGGATATTTGGGAGTGCCTTGAGGCCTATGGTGAAAAAGGAAATATCTTCAGATAAAAACCAGAAAGTAGCTTTCTGAGAAACTACTCTGTGTTGTGTCCATTTATTTCACAGAGTTACACTGTTTTTCATTGCACAGTTTGCTAACACTGTTTTCTTGGAATCTGAAATGGGATATTTCGGAGTGCATTGAAGCTTTTGGTGACAAAGGAAGTATCCTCAGACAAAAATTAGAAAGAAGCTTTCTGAGAAACTGCTTTGTAATTTGTGAATTCATCTCAGAGTTTCATGATTCTTTTCATGGAGCAGTTTCTTAGCACTGTTTTTGGGGATTCTGAGAAGGGATATTTTGGATTACATTGAAGTCTATGGTGACAAAGGATATATCCTCATATAAAAACCAAAAAGAAATTTCTGAGAAACTGCTTTCAGATGTTTTAATTCATCTCATCACATTACACGATTCTTTTTATGGATCATTCTGCCAGCACTGCTTTTGAGGAATCCGAGGAAGGATATTTTGGATCACATTGAAGCCTACGGTGACAAAGGAAATATCCTTAGATAAAAACTAGAAAGAGTCTTTCTGAGAAACTGATTTGTGATGTATAATTCATCTTACAAAGTTACACCGTTCTTTTCATTGAGCAGTTTCATAACACTGTTTAGTGGTATCTGCAATTGGATATTTTGGAGTTCATTGAAGCCTCTGGTAACAAATAAATATCCTCAGATAAAAACCAAGAAGAAGCTTTCTGGGGAACTGCTTTGTGATATATGAATTCTTCTCATGAAAGTACACCATTCTTTTCATTGAGTAGTTTGCTAACACTTTTTTCATGGAATCTGCAATGGGATATTTCGGAGAGAGTTGAAGAGTATGTTGACAAAGGAAATATCCCCAGACAAAAACTAGAAAGAAGCTTTCTGGGAAACTGTTTTATGATTTCTGAGTTCATCTCATAGAGCTACATGATTCTTTTCATGCAGCAGTTTGGTAGCATGGTTTTTGGAGAATCTGAGAAGGGATATTTTGGATGACATTGAAGCTTATGGTGACAAAGGAAATATCCTCAGATAAAAACTAGAAAGAAGCTTTCTGAGAAAGTTCTTTGTGTTGTGTGAATTCATCTCACTGAGTTAACCCTTTCTTTTCATTTAGTAGTTTCCTAACACTGTTTTCGTGGAATCTACAAAGGGATATTTAGGAGTGCAATGACTCCTGTGGTGAAATTGAAAATATTTTCAGATGAAAACTAGAAAGCAGCTTTCTGAGAAACTGCTTTATGACGTGTGAATTCATCTCACAGAGTTACACCGTTCTTTTCATTGAGCAGTTGAAAACACTGTTTTTGTGGAATCTGCAATAGGGTATTTTGGAGTGCACTGAAGCCTCTGGTGACAAAGGAAATATCCACAGATAAATACCAAAAACAACCTTTCTGTGAAACTGCTTTGTGATGTGTGAATTCATCTCAGAACTTTACACCGTCTTTTCATTGAGAAGTTTGCTAACACTTTTTTCGTGGAATCTGCATTGGGATATTTGGGAACACATAGAGGAAAATGGTGAAAAAGGAAACAGCCTCAGATAAAAACTAGTAAGAATCTTACTGAGAAACAGCTTTGTGATGTGTAAATTCATTTCACAGAGTTACACTATTTTTTTCATGCAGCAGTGTGGTAGCACTGTTGTTGGAGAATATGCAATAGGATATTTCAGAGCACATTGAAGAAGATGGTGACAAAGGAATTATCCTCCGACAACAAAATAAAGAAGCTTTCTGAGAAACTGCTTTTTGATGTGTGAATTCATCTTACAGGTTTACACCTTTGTTTTCATGGAGAACCTTGCTAACATTATTTTCATAGAATCTGCAAAGGGATATGCGTGAACGCACTGAGGCCTGTTGTGAAAAGGAAATACCCTCAGACAAAAACTAGAAATAAGTTTTCTGAGAAACTGCTTTGTGTTGTGTGATTTAATCTCACATAGTTACCCTTTTGTTTTCATTGAGGAGCTTGCTAACACTGTTTTCCTGGAATCTGCAAGGGGATATTTTGGAGTGCTTTGGAGCTTATGGGGACAAGGAAATATCCTCATATAAAAACAGAAGAATTCTTTCTTAGAAACCGCTTTGTGATGGGTTACTTCATCTCACAGAGTTACAAGATTCTTTTCATGGATCACTTTGGTAGCACTGTTTTTGGGAAATCAGAGAAGGAATATTTTCAATTGCTTTGAAGCCTATAGTAACAAAGGAAATATCCTCAGATCAACAGTAGAAAGAATCTTACTGAGAAACTTCTTCATGGTGTGTGAATTCATCTCACAGAGTTGTACGTTTCCTTTAATAGAGCAGTTTGCTAACACTGCTTTTGTGGAATCTGGAAAGGGATATTTGGGAGTGCATTGGGTCCTATGGTGAAAAAGGAAATATCCTCACATCAAAACTAGAAAGAAACTTTCTCAGAAACTGCTTTGTGATGTGTAAATTCAGCTCAGAGAGTTACAATATTGTATTCATTGAGCAGTTTGCTAACACTGTTTTCTTGGAATCTGCAATCCGATATTTTCGAGTGCATTGAAGCTTATGGTGACAAAGGGAATATCTTCAGATAAAAACTAGAAAGAAGATTTCTAAGAAAGTCCTTTTGTGATGTGTGAATTCATCTCACAGAGTTACACCTTTCTTTTCATGGAGCAGTTTTCTAACACTGTTTTCGTGGAATCTGCAAAGAGATATTTGGGAGCACTTTGAGGCCTATTGTGGAAAAGGAAAGACCCTCAGATAAAAAGTGGAAAGATGCTTTCTGAGAAACTGCTTTGTGATATATGATTTCATCTCACAACGTTACACCGTATTTTTCATTGAACAGTTTGATAACACTGTTTTCGTGGAATCTGCAATAGGATATTTGGGAGGGCATTGAAGCCTATGGTGACAAAGGAAATATCCTCAGATAAAAGCTGGAAAGAATTTTTCTTAGAATCTGCTTTGTGATTTGTGAATTCATCTCTTAGAGTTACACGATTGTTTTCATGGATCAGTTTGGTAGCCCTATTTTTGAGGAATCTGAAAAGAGATAATTTGGATTGCATGGAAACCTATGGTCACAGAGGAAATATCCTCAGATAAAGACTAGAAAGAGGATTTCTAGAAAGTTTTTTTTTGTGATCTGTGAATTCGTCTCACAGATGTACATGGTTCTTTTCATTGAGCAGTTTCATAACACTGTCTTCCTGGAAACTACAACAGGATATTTGGGAGCTCATTGAAACCTATGGTGACAAAGAAAATATCCTCAGACAAAAAACCAAAAAAAAGCTTTCTGAGAGACTGCTTTGTGATGTGTGAATTGATCTCACAGAGTTACACTGTTCTTTTCATTGAACTATTTGCTAATACTATTTTCTTGGTATCTGCAGATGGGATATTTCTGATTGCATTGAAGCTTATGGTGACAAAGGAAACATCCTCAGACAAAAAATAGAAAGAAACTTCCTGAGAATCCACTAGGTGATTTTTGCATTCATCTCACAGAGTTACACCTTTCTTTTCATTGAGCAGTTTTGTAGCACTGTTTTGGGGAAATCTGAGAAGGGATATTGTGGATGTCTTTGAAGCATATGGTGACAAAGGATATATCCTCAGATAAAAACTAGAGAGAAGCTTTCTGAGAAACTTCTTTGTGATGTGTGAATTCACTTCACAGAATTACATATTTCTTTCCATGTCACAGTTTGCTAACACTGTTATCATGGATCTGAAAAGGGATATTTCGGAGAGCATTGAGGCCTATGGTGGAAAAGGATATATCCTCAGATAAGAACTAGAAAGAAGCTTTCTGAGAAATGGCTTTTTGATGTGTTAATTCATCTCAACAAGTTACGCAGTACTTCTGATAGAGCAGTTTGGGAGCAAAGTTTTCATGGAATCTGCATAGGGAGATTTTGGAGTGCATTGAAGCTTCCAGTGACAAAGGAAATATCCTCATACAAAATCTAGCAGAAGTTTTCTGAGGAAATGCTTTCTGCTGTGTTAATTCATCTCACAGTGTTACACAATTCCTTTCTTGGAGCAGTTTGGTGGCACCGCTTTTGGGGAATCTGAGAAGAAATATTTTGGATCGCATTGAAGCCTATGGTGACAAAGTAAATATCCTAAGATAAAAACTAGAAAGAAGCTTTCTGAGAAGCTTCTTGGTGATGTGTGAATTCACCTCACAGAATTACACCTTTCTTTTCTTGGAGTCATTTGCTAACACTGTTTTTGTGGAATCTGCAAAAGGATATTTGGGAGCACCTTGAGGCCTATGGTGAAAAACTAAATATCCTCAGATGAAAACTAGAAAGAAGCCTTCTGAGAAACTGCTTTGCAATGTGGGAATTCCTCACAGACTTTACACCATTCCTTTCATTGATCTGTTTGATAACACTCTTCATGAAATCTGCGATGGGATATTTGGGAACTGTTGAAGCATGTATAACAAAGGACATATATCCTCAGATAAAAAAACAACACAAGTTTTTCTGAGAAACTACTTTTGCTTTTGAGTTCATCTCACAGACTTACCTGTCATGGAGTAGTTCGGTAGCACTGTTTTGGGAATCTCAGAAGGATATTTTGGAATACATTGAAGCCTATGGTGATGAGGAAATATCCTGAATAAAGAAAACTAGAAAGAAGCTTTCTGAGAAGCTTCTTGGTGTGTTAATTCATCTCACAGAGTTATACCTTTCTTTCCATGGAGTAGCTTGCTAACACTCTTTTCATGAAATATGGAAAGGGATATTTGGGAGCACATTGAGGCCTTTGTTGAAAAAGGAAATATCCTCAGAAGTAAAGCAGAAAGAAATTTTCTGGGAAAGTGCTTGGTGATGTGTAAATTCATCTCACAGAATTACAGTGTTCTCTCCATTGAGCAGTTTGCTAACACTGTATTCTTGGAATCTGCACTGGGATATTTCGGAGCGCATTTTAGCTTATGGTGACAAAGGAATTATCCTCAGATAATAACTAGAAGGAAGCTTTCTGAGAAATTGCTTTGTGATTTGTGAATTCTTCTCACAAAGTTTCAGGATTCTTTTCATGGAACAGTTTGGTAGCACTGTTTTTGGGGAATCTGAGAAGGGACACTTAGGATGGCATTGAAGTCTATGGTGACAAAATAAATATCCTCAGATAAAAACTAGATAGAAGCTTTCTGAGAAACTTCTTGTGATGTGTGAATTCATCTCACAGATTTAAACCTTTATTTTCATGGAGAGGTTTACTCACACTGTTTTCATAGAATCTGCAAAGGGATATTTGGGAGTGCATTGAGACCTATAGTGATAAAGGAAACTTCTTCAGGTAAAAACGAGAAAGAAATCTTCTGAGAAATTGCTTTGTGACGTGAAAATTCCTCTCACAGAGTTACACCATTCTTTTCATTGAGCAATTTGCTAATACTGTTTTCTTGGAATCTGCAGTGGGATATTTCAGAGAGCATTGAAGCTTATGCTGACAAAGAAAATATCCTCAGATAAAAACTGGAAAGAAGCATTCTGAGAAACTGCTATTTGATTTGTGAATTCTTCTCATAGAGTTTCATGATACTCAGATAAAAACTAGAAAAAAAGCTTTGTGAGAAACTTCTCTGTGATGTCAGAATTCATCTCACAGAGTTACACTGTTCTACTCATTGAGTAGTTTGCTAGCACTGTTTTCATGGAATCTGCAATGGGATATTTCAGAGCACATTGAAGCTTATGGTGACAAAGGAAATATCCTCAGACAAAAAGAGGAAAGAAGCTTTCTGACAAACTGCTTTGTGATTTGTCAATTCTTCTCACAGAGTTACACGATTCTTTTCATGGATCAGTTTTGTAGCGCTTTTTTGGGGGAATGTGAGGAGGGATATTTTAGATCTCATTGAAGCCTATGGTGACAAAGAAAATGTCTTCAGATAAAAACTAGCAAGAAACATTCTGAGAAACTGCTTTGTGATGTGTGAATTCATCTCAAAGAGTTACACAGTTCTTTTCATTGAGCTGTTTGATAACACTGTTTTTGTGGAATCTCCAAAGGTGTATTTGGGAGCTCATTGAGGCCTAAAAACTATATATATAAAAACTATATATCCTCAGATAAAAACTAGAGAGAGGTTTTTTTTTGAGAACATGCTTTGTAATGTATGAATTAATCCCAAAGGGTTACTCTGTTCTTTTCATTGATCTGCTTGATAACACTGTTTTCTTGGAATCTGCAAGGGGATATTTCGGAGCACATTTTAAGCTTATGGTGACAGAGGAAATACCCTTATATAAAAACTACAAAGTAGCTTTCTGAGAAATTGCTTGGAGATGTGCGAATTCATCTCTCACAGAGTTACACTCTTCCTTGCATTGAGCAGTTTGCTACAGCTGTTTTCTTGGTATCTGCAATGGGATATTTCAAGCGTTTTGAAGCTTATGGTGATGAAGGAAATTCTCTCATATAAAAACTAGAAAGAAGCATTCTGAGAAACCGCTTTGTGATGTGTGAATTCATCTCACAGAGTTACACTATTCTTTTCATTGGGCGGTTTTTTAACACTGTTTTCTTGGAATCTGTAATGAGATATTTCAGAGTGAATTGAAGCTTGCAGTGACAGAGAGAATATCCTCAGACAAATCTAGAAAGAATCTTTCTGAGATACTGCTTTCTGATTTGTGAAAGCATCTCATAGAGTCACGAATCTCTTAAAGAGCAGTTTGGTAGCACTGTTTTTGGGGAATCTGAGAAGGAATGTTTTGGATCATTTTGAAGCCTATGGTGACAAAGGAGATATCTTCAGATAAGAAGTAGAAAGAAGTTCTCTGAGAAACTGATTTGTCATGTGTGAATTCATCTCACAGAGCTACACTGTACTTTTCATTGAGCAGTTTCTTAACCCTGGTTTCATGGAATCTGCAATGGGATATTTCAGAGGTCATTGAAGCTTATGGTGACAAAGGACACATCCTCAGACAAAAACTGTAAAGAAGCTTTCTGAGAAACTGCTTTGTGATTTGTGAACTCATCTCACAGAGTTACATGATTCTTTTCATGCAGCAGTTTTAAGCACTGTTTTTGGGGAATCTGAGAAGGGATATTTCGGAATACATTGAAGCGTATGGTGAAAAAGGAAATATCTTCAGATAAAAACTAGAAAGAAGCTTTCTGAGAAAGTTCTTTGTGATATGTGAATTCATCTCACAGATTTACACTTTTTTTTGATGGAGCAGTTTGCTAACACTGTTTTCATGTAATCTGCAACGGGATATTTGGGAGCACATTGAGGCCTATGGTGAAAAACTAAATACTCCCAGACAAAAATTACAAAGGAGCTTTTTTATAAATTGCTTTGTTATGTGTGAATTCATCTCACACAGTTTCACTGTTCTTTACATTGTGCAGTTTGCTAACACTGTTTTGATGGAATCAGCAATGTTATATTTCAGAGCCCATTGACGCTTATGGTGACAAAGGAAATAACCTTAGAGAAAAACTAGAAAGAAGCTTTCTGATAAACTACTGCGTGATTTGTTAATTCATCTCACAGAGTTACACAATTCTTTTCATGGATCAGTTTGGTAGCACTGTTTTCGGGGAATCTGAGATGTGCTATTCTGGATCGCATTGAAGCCTATGGTGACAAAGGAAATACCCTCAGATAAAAACTAGAAAGAAGCTTTCTGAAAAACTACTTTGTGATTGTGAATTCATCTCACAGAGTTACAGCTTTCTTTTCATGCAGCTGTTTGTTAACACTATATTCATGGAATCTGCAAAGGGATATTTGGGAACACATTGAGGCCTATGGTGAAAAAGGAAGTATCCTCTCATAAAAAGTAGAAAGAAACTTACTGAGAAACTGCTTTGTGATATGTAAATTTACCTAAAAGAGTTACACCTTTCTTTCCATTGAGTAGTTTGCTGACACTGTTGTCATGGAATCTGCAAAGGGACATTTGGGAGAGTTTGAGGCCTAGGGTGAGAAAGGAAAAATCCTCAGATGAAAACTAAAATGATGCTTTCTGAGAAACTGCTTTGTGATATGTGAATCCATCTCACAGAGTTACATCGTGCTTTTCATTTAGCAGTTTGATAACACTGTTTTCCTGGAATCTGCAATAGGATATTTGGGAGCGCATTGAAGCCCATGATGACAAACAAAATATCCTCAGATAAAACCTGGAAAGAATCTTCCTTACAAACTACTTTGTGATTTGTGAATTCATCTCATAGAGTTACACGATTGTTTTCATGGATCAGATTTAGTAGCCCTGTTTTTGGGGAATCTGAGAGGGAATATTTTGGATCTCATTGAAACCTATAGTGACCAAGGAATTATCTTCAGACAAAAACTAGAAAGAAACTTTCTGAGAAAGTTCTTTTTGATTTGTGAATTCATCACACAGATGTAGACCATTTTTTTCATTGAGCAGTTTAATAACACAGTCTTCCCGGAAACTGCAACAGGATATTTGGGAGCTCATTGAAGCCTATGGTGAGAGAGGAAATATCCTCAGACAAAAACTAAAAAGAAACTTCCTGAGAATCTGCTATGTGGTTTTTAAATTCATGTCACAGAGTTATACCTTTTTTTATGGAGAAGTTTGATAGCACTGTTTTGGGGGAAACTGAGAACTGATTTTTTGGATGGCATTGAAGCCTATGGTGTAAAAGTAAATATCCTCGGAGTAAAACTAGAAACAAGCTTTCTAAGAAACCATTTGTGATGTGTGAATTCGTGTCACAGAATTATGCCTTATTTTTCATGGAGTAGTTTACTAACACTGTTTTCGTGGAATCTGCAATGGGATATTTCAGAGTACATTGAAGCTTATGGTTTCAAATGAAATATCCTCATATAAAAACTAGAAAGAAGCTTTCTGAGAAACTGCTTTGTGATGTGTTAATTCTTCTCACAGAGTAACACTGTTCTTTTCATGGATCAGTTTGATAACACTGTTTTGGGGGAATCTGAGAAGGGATATTTAGGATCACCTTGAAGCCAATGGTGAAAAGGAAATATCCTCAGATAAAAAGTAGAAAGAAGCTTTCTGAGAAAGTCCTTTGTGATGTGTGAACTCATCTAACAGTGTTACAATGTTATTTTCATTGAGAAGTATGATAACATTGTTTTCAAGGAATTTGCAACAGGATATTTGGAAATGCATTGAAGCCTATGGTGACAAAGGAAATACCATCAGAGAAAAACTAGAAAGAACCTTTCTGAGAAACTTCTTCATGACGTGTGAATTCATTACAAGGAGTTACATCTTTCCTTTAATGGAGCAGTTTCCTAACACCGTTTTCATACAATCTGCACATGGATATTTTTGCACACATTGGAGCCTATGGTTTAAAAGGAAATATCCTTAGATAAAAACTAGAAAGACACATTCTGAGAAACTGCTTTGTGACGTGGAAATTCATCTCAGAGAGATACACCATTCCTTTCTTTGAACAGTTTGTTAACACTGTTTTCGTGCAATCTGCAAAGGGTTATTTTGGAGAACATTGAAGTTTAAGATGGTAAAGGAAATACCCTTATATAAAAACTAGAAGGAATTTTTCTGAGTAAACACTTTCTGATGTGTTAATTCATCTCACAGAGTTACAAGATTCTTTTAATTGATCAGTTTGTTAGCACTGTGTTCGTGGAATCTGCAAAGGGATATTGGGAAGTACATGGAGGCCTATAGAGAAAAAGGGAATATACTCAGATAAAAACTTGAAAGAAGCTTTCTTAGAAGGTTATTTGTGATGTGTGAATTCGTCACACAGAGTTGCAGCTTTCTTTTCATGGAGCAGTTTACTAACACTGTTTTCGTGTAATCTGCAAAGGGATTTTTGGGAGCACATTGAGGCCTATAGTGAAAAAGGAAACATCTTCAGATAAAAACTAGATAGAAGCTTTCTGAGAAAGTGCTTTGTGATGTGTGAATTCGTCTCACAGAGTTACACTGTTGTTTTCATTGAGCAGTTTGCTAACATTGTTTTCTCAGAATCAGCAAAGGGATATTTCAGAG